>NW_006440626.1:3524027-3564198 GCF_000325575.1 Pteropus alecto
CTCAGCCCCTGCGCCCCGGGCCCCCTGCCACTGTCTCAGCCCCTGCCGCCTCTCTCCGGCCCGGCTCCCCTCCGCACTCTCGCTCCCGCAGTTCGCACTCAGCCCGGCGTCCCGCTTGCCCACTCTCGCCCGCTCCCTCTCGCCCTCTCTCCCCCCGAGCCTAGCACACAAACAAGATGGCGGCTGTTGTTTCTTCCCTCTGCCGAATCCTCCTTACGGGCTAGCGGTAGCGGCGGCGGCCGGAAATGAGCCAAGGGGGGGGGTGAAAAAAAAGGGAGGGGTTGGGCCTCCGGAGGGAGGTGGCCAGGGGGCGGGGCCTTGGCCGGAGCCGCTCACACAATGGGGGAAGAGGACCCGGGGGCGGGGCCGCTTGCAATCACGGGATCCGCCCAAGGCCCCAACGCGGTCGGCGCTTCCGCAAACTCCCCCGGCGTCACCCGGTGGCTCCTTTTAAAGGGGAGGATTTGAAGGGGGGTCGGGGGTGGATTCGCCATCTATTTTCAGTCGGTGGACACTTACGGGGAAAGGTGTCTGGGTTGGGTCTCTGCGTAGGGGGCCGGTGGGAACTGGGGATTGAGGGGATCCCGGGAGCTACGCCGGACAAGGCGTCAAGTCACCGCGCAGGTGGCCGAAAAGGAGCTCTGTGGGGATGGCCCTGCGCCCCGGGCCCTTGGGCGGCCGGTTTTTTTGAACCCTTGTTGAATCCACCAGTCCGAGATACCCCGCCGCCCGGTGTTCTGGGCCAGAGATCTAATGCGGCTTCTCTCCCCTCCATCGCTTTCCCAAAAGGAACGGTGTGCATCCAAAAATCACATTGATTACGAGTTGTTCCCTTTTTCTCAGTCGAAAAAATTTAGTTTTTTGACAATGAACGTATATTATTTTGATAATCGGAAAACAAAAATCACAGCAGTGGGAAGACGTTTTAAGACCGGACCTAAATTCATTTCTTGCCCACCACGTGTCAACACGCCCCTGCCAGGTATCACTGTCACCAAAGGAGCCTCGAATTATTTTTCGGAACTCATTTGGGACCTAAGGATATTTTAGGGCATTTCTTTTTACCTACCCCCAATAGACCAGCTTAATGAAAGACCACGTTTAAACCTTGCCTGAAAAATAATGTAATTATAGAAAAAAGCAAAAACGTAATGTGCTAAAGGTACTGTAAAAATGGAAAAAAGCAAAAATGTAACGATGGAGGAAAATGCTTAAATAAAGTGCGCGGCGTGAGACAACACAGTTTTGCAGAGGAGGGCCTCGCCAGCGTGCTTTCACATTCCTACACATTACAGGATTCCGCTGTGTTTGGCCTTGGGTAAATTGGTACTTGAGGAGGTGGCAAAGTTGTCAGTGTTCCCCAAGGAAACCCCCAAGCCAGCATCTACGGAGAGAGTTAAAAGCTTTGGAGAGAGTTAAAAGCTTTCTAATGTAATTCAAATCTCATGCTCAGTAGTTGCTTATTGTTGAGTTTACTTCGGTTTTTGTTGTTTGCTTTTTAAATGAATGATGAGAATAAATAAAAACTTAGGAGTGAAAATCACTCCTAAGTGAAAATCGCTGCCAACAAGGATGAATTCTGTTGTGTGATGTTCAGGCCTAATTCACCCAAACTGCAGAGGAAAGCAAGCAAATAAAAAGAACAGTATGCCTTTATCTTAAAGTTATTACAGGATGGAGTCAACATGTAGAGCTAAGGTCAAAATTGGCCTTCAGGAATGATTAAGTTAGTTCTAATAGTTTATACTCATTTTCACAGTAAAGAGGACAGAGGAAAGAATTGTGGACATCTGGAAACCTGGCTGGTAATTTCCTGGTGGGGGGTTGCTCACCTGAGTTTTTGAAGAGTTTCTAACCTTTAGAAAAAAGATTTGCCTGGTTTTGAAGAGGATCCAGCTAGAGTCTAAGCAGCATTAGAACATACCTGACCCACCAACCCCAAAATACTGTGAGACTAGGTACAGGAGCCTGTGGGAGAAGATCAGAGGACCATCTCATGATAAAATTCTGCAAAGAGGAATCAGGGGCGGTAGATCAGCCCAGAAGAGAAAGCTCCACTGTAAACAGAGAATTTGGATGCATGGTGCTCCTTCCTGGCATGCAGTTTTTTGGGTCTTTACCCAGGACCCTGAAGTCAGCCGTTTTGGAAGTGGCTGGAGAAAAAAAAGGATCACACTAATGCAATCAAGATAAGACTTCAGATGGTTTCAAGAAAGCAGAATGGAATCATCAGTGTGATTATATATAACCTAATCAAATGAAAACGTATTCAATTGTGGAATGCTGTGTGTAGATTAAGAGTGCATTCATGAAGAAGGAATTGTCTGCTGGTAGCAGGGGGGTGGGGGAGGGTGGGAGAGGGACAAACTCCAGACAGCAGAGATTGGCAGGTAGGAGCAGGGGCACTGAAGTCAGCCAGGACTGGGTTGAAATTCTTTGCAGCTATGTGACTTGGGCAGGCTCCTCATCTGTAAAAGGGATTTCTTGAGCGGACCTCCATTGCTGTTGTGAAGATTAAGCACGATGGTTTATTACAATGCCTGGCACATAGTAAGTGCTCAATATACCTTAGCTGTTTCTAGTCTTTCATTCTAAAAGGGAAAGGATCTTACCTAACTCTAGAAATGAAATGACTGCATTTAAGGTGTTTAGCAGTGCCCAGAGCCTGGCAAATGCTCCCCAGCTACTATACTAGCTCTCCTCGATCAGAAGGAAATGTCTCAGAGTATCATCCAACCCCCTTTAAGATATTCTCTGTTTACCATGAAACTTGATGACTAATCCTGAACTTCCCAGGTGCCCTGATTGCCAAAAAAGAGACTCCCTAGATAGTGGGCACAAGAAAAGGAGAAAGTTATTACCTCGGGATGACTCCATCGGTTGCATCTGGTCAAGATGCTACCCATATGATCCACAGGCACTGTAGCCTTAGTTCATTCATACCCCTTTCTCCAGGATCTATACCTTTTTGTGTGTGTTCCTTATTCCTATGCATAATCCTCCCGTCCCTCTACTTGTCCAGCCGGAAACCTGGGAGCCATCCATGAATCCACATTGTCTTCCTTATTCCTTCTTCCTTATACCCAGTCATCAAGTCCTGTGGATTCTACTTCCTGAATTACCTTTGAAATCAAATGGATATTGAACCATCTGCAATTACCTATTAACAAAAAATTAAATTAAAAAATGTTCTCATAGGTGAAGCCTCAACAAAGTACTTGTCATCGGGGAAGAATGGTTCAGGGAACTTGGGTTGCGGCTGCAAATATGAACATGGACAGGGTTATGAAAGAGGCTGCACATCTATTACAAGAAATTATTGATTTATATACTCTTCTAAAATGTTGCCAGCATGTGCAAAAACATATATTTATTTATATCACATACTTAATAAAATCTGTCCTTGAAAAAAAGTTAAAAAGCTAGTATTGGTAAGGACAAGGAGAATTGGTGCTTTCACACACTGTTAGTGATATTAAGACACAGTACAAACTTTTAGGTTCCTACCAAATGACTCTGAAAAACCTATTATGTCTAGGATGTATTCTACAGGTGCAAGGAGATGAACAGTAGTCTCCCCGTTATCCGCGGCTTCACTTTCCAGGGTTTCAGTTACCTGTGGTCAACCGCGGTTCGAAAATATTAGATGGAAAATTCCACAAATAAACAATTCTTAAGTTTTAAGTTGCACACTGTTCTAAGTAGTGTGATGAAATCTCACGCTGTCCTGCTCTGTTCCACTTGGAATGTGAATCATCTCTTTGTCCAGTGTCTCCATGCCATATATGCATAGCCTCCTCAGTTATCAGATTGACTGTCAAGGATATCACAGCGCTTGTGTTTAGGTCACCCTTATTTACTTAATAATGGCCCCAAAGTGAAAGAGTAATGGTGCTGGCAATTTGGATATGCCAAAGAGAAGCATAACATGAACATAGTAGGTATAGGATTTGGTACTATCTACAGTTTCAGGCATCCACTGGGCGTCTCGGAACATATGCCCCATGGATAAGGGGGGACGACAGTGTATGAGAATGTTCCCTGCAGCATTGAAATAGTCCTTCCTCAACCCCAAAAGAAGAAACAAACCAACAGTCTATCTCTAGGTGAATGGTTTAAAAAATATATGGATATGATTTCATTTATATGAGATATCTAGAGTAGTCAAATTCATAGAGACAGGAAGTAGAATGGTGGTTGCCAGGGGCTGAGAAGAATGGGAAGTTAGTGTTTAATGGGTACAGAGTATTTGGTACAATGAAAAAGTTCTGGAGATGGATGATGGCGATTGTACTGCAACGTGAATGTACTTAATGCCTCTAAACTGTGCACTTAAAAATGGTCCTGGTGGTAAATTCTTTGTTAAATGTATTTTACACAATTTATTTAAAAATTTGAATGGTTAAAATGGTAACTTTTATGTTATATATATTTTACCATAATAAAAAACAATGACTATTCCATAGCCTTATGATGATGGGATAGTATGCAGTCATTTAAAAAAAAAAAAAAAAAGATGCGTAGGTACATGTGTACTACTGTGGAAAGATATCCATATATTGCTAAGGACAAAAATAAAATTGTGGAACAGCAGGTATTGAATGGCTCTTTTTATAAACGTAATTAGTAATAGTAAAGAAGCTGAGAGAATATGCACCAAACTGTAAGAGAAGCGTTATGGGGAGCTTTATTCTACATAATACATTTCTGTGGTGTGTGAAATCAGAACCAAAATGCATTAAAAAAGAAATCCTTCCATGGTTCCTCTTTGTTGTTAGGGTGCAATTTCAAGTGCAAGAGATGACCCTTGTCTACCTACCTCATTTTTCTCCTCTTCCCTCCTTACAGCCAAGTGGAATTATTTCTATTCTGCTTCTGCTATGCTTTCTCCGTCCTTGGGACATTCACACATACACTCCTTCTGTCTGAAACACCACTCCAACTCCTTTGACCCACCTAATTCCCAGTCACCCCTCAGATCTCAGCTTACACATCCCTTTTTCTGTAAAGCCCTCCCTGATCCCCCTGCATCCTGGTTACAGACGACTACTATGCCCTCCCATGGCAAGCATCCTGTACTTCTGAATTGCCCTGCATTTCACACTGTTGTGGTCCTTGTCGGCCTTTCTCTGTGACAGCAGGAAGGGTGACCAGTTTTCCATCTCACTCTCTCCAGCTCTTGACTCAGGACCTGATGCATTGTAGGAACTCAACCCAAACTCCTTGAATAAATGAATGGATAGCAGTGATTTGTGAATCTGATCTGATGGGCGGGTCTCCCTGCCCATCCTCATTTATTCTACTACAGCAACAAGGACTTTCTGGCCTTGGAAAGGATGTGGTCTGTCTTAGCTGTCCATCAAAGTGTCAGCCAACCTTCCTCTCTCCTGGAATCTTGAATATCTTGACTTGGGTTCTTTATCACACAATAGAAAAGAATATTTGTTTTATTCATTAGTTACCTGGGAAACTGGGGCTTTAGTAAAATGACCTTCATGAGACCTAAAACTGAGGTAAACGGAGGCCTTGAACTCATGATTTCCAACACCACATCCAGGCCTCTTACCACTGAACTCTTAGGGCAGGAAGCAGGTCTTAGGCTTCCTCATGTCTCTGGCTCCTAGTACAGAAACTGCCACAGAATTCATAGCCAATGAGTGTTTGTTGAATGAATGAATGAATGAATGAATGTAAAAAGGAAGAAAAAAATTCTATACATAGAAACACACACACACACACACACACACACACACACACACACTATCTTTTCTATAAAATTAGAACTGAGAGCCAAAGCCACAAAAGCAGCCACAGAAAGTGTAACTTTTCACATTGTTCGGCATGGTGTCCCACTATCAGAGCTGAAGTGGACTAACAGGGCCTAAGGTAACCAAAGAACTGGCACTCTTCATATGCTAAACCAACTTTAACTGAGCATCTTCTCTGTGCCCAGCATTCGGCAGGGTGCTATGGACGCCAAGATGGAGAAGACACCATTCCTGTTCTCTGGGCACACCATCTTGTTGGAGAGAAACTCATAGTTTCTTGACAGAGTGATGGAGGCTCTCTCAAGGCAAAAAAGGATGGATAATTGGTGAATGAAAGCGCTTGTCACATTGGCACCTGGATGCTGCTCGCCAAGGCTGGAGCATATGCTAATGACAATGCCCAGTCAGGAGAGGATACTGATAAAGTGGGCCTGGCCAGGCCACAAAGGAAGTTTGTGTGGCATGCTAGGAAGTTTGGACTGAGCCCTAGGTCTTGCTTTTCTTTTGAAATTTGTGAGCATTCGATCTACAAATCTGCACATCTGTCCAGTAATTCAGTGGAATATTGAAATATGTTAGAAGTATTGTAAATAAAAATCTAATTGACTTCAACATAAGAAAATCGTAGCCTAAAATTTGGTCCTTTATATTCTAAAAGAGTACTCTAAAGGATGGTAAAAGATATGCAAATAAGACATTTGCAATCCCTTGTACCCCTAAGCTGATGGTAACTCTCGCCACAATATGTGGGCCTATCAGACTGTCTACCTAAAGGATCTCAAAATAGCTCTGCTCTGCTCTCTGCGGCAGGCCAGCGTCTGCTCTATTCGGCAGTAGCTCATTCTTTACTATTGTTGCTATGTGACAAACCATTGGCTCTCAGTGTTAATCTAAGCCTGCCAGAGAAGGAGGGTAGGTAGAGGGCTTTGAGAAAAGCATCTTTCCTGGAATCTAATGTAACAACCGTGTCTTGGGCATTTCCTAGGTACCCCCGTGGTACCTCCCCTGAAGACACAGATACCCAGTTCAGTTCAGTGAACATTTATTGAATAACTCTAAAAGGGAGGCACTTTGCTGGGCTCCAGGAATATAAAAATAAAATAAAATTCACATGTCTTCTGCTCAGTCACTCACTATCTAGTGGGAGATATAGTTTTGTAGACAGGAAACTATAATCTAATAGACAAGGTGCAGGGACAGAGGCTTGAGTGTGATACAGGCGCTCAGAGGGGCTGCTTCAGATGAGTTCACTTTGGACGTGGTGATGCGCTTGTGGGACACCTACATGGAGCTCTCTCATGGACAGCTGGACATACAGGTTTATAGGGAAATCAGACTCAGCCCTCACCCTGGAGGGTCTTGCTACTGAGTGAGATAGAAATGTAAATACAATAGGTCGATTACAATGCTCTGTGAAGAATGCTAACAGGGAGGCTCACACAAACAGGATGGCACAACTACCTTGGCCTGGAAGCTTTGATGTCCCTGTAGGAGACAGCCTAGGAGCTGAATCTTGAATGATTCAGAGTGGTTATCCTGGTGGGGAAAAAAAAAAAATGGGGAGAGGCCTACATGAAATAATTGAATAACTCTTTCACTCTGCAGTCCAGGCATGGGACTGCCTCGATTTGGCACAGCAAACTCTGTAAAGCCCAGAACCTGGACAATGGCACCGGTGATGTGGCTTGATGGGGAGCTGAAAGTATGGTATCACCTGGTAACATAAGATGTTTCGAGCTGTTGAGGTTATTAGAGACACACAAGGCAGAAATCCATTGCTCCACACTCTGCCAACCTGACGCTTTATTCCCCAGAACTTCAGGCGCCCTGAGACACATGTAGAATACCTGCCTTCTCCTCTTACCTGCAGCCTCATTGCAGGTCCATTCTTTGAACTACTTCTTTGACTCCTCTTGGCATAAAACAAAGTCAGAGCAATTTCAAGTTAAGTCCAAATCAATATTCTCACCCATCCTTGAGCCTCAATTAAATTCTGTGCTTTGATCCTACTCAGCTTTCTAGGTAAGGGAAACAGACTCTACAAAGGCCTGATGAAGTCACTGTTGCTGCAGCTGAAAGTGTGTAGGACAACTGGTAGGACATTCATGAAGTCTTTTATTAATTTATCAAAAATGTATTGAATTGGCACCTCATGTGGCAAACACAAGATTAATTTACTTAATCCACAGAACTCTTGCAAATGGATAACAAAAAATACAGGAAAAAAGCGGGCAAAAATCCTCCCCAAACAATAACCAGTGGTGACTGACACACCCGAAGGTGATTCTTAACCCTTCCCACCTCCTGGTGCACTCTTCTGTCTTAACCCCTCCCCTTAAGTATGGGCAGAATCTAAAGCTCGCTTCTAACCAACAGCATATGATAAAGGTGATGGGATGTCACTCCCAGCTCATTCCATTATGTAAGACTGCATCAAGCTTAGGCAGTTTGTATCAAGAGATTCTCCTTGCTGGCTTGATGAAGGAAGCAGCCATGTAGAGGAAGCCCACGTGACAAGGAGCCATGGGTGGTCTCTAGTAACTGCAGGGGGCCAATAGAAAACAGCAACAAAAAGCTGGCGCCCTCCGTCATCCAGCTACAAGGAAATGAGTTCTGCCAACCCTCTGGATGAGCTTGGGAGCAGATTCTTCCCCATTTGAGCCTCCAGATGAAAATGAAGCTCAATCAGTACTCTGCAGGTCTGAGAGACCCCAAGCTGAGGACCCAGTTAGCTAATCTATGCCTGGACTCTTGACCCACAGAAACTGTGAGATAATAAATATGTGGATTCTTTGAAGCCACTACACTTGTGATAACTTATCATGTAGCAATAGAAAACTAACACAACAAGTCGGGAAAGGAAATACAAACTGGACTTCTTTTTTAAAAATGCAAATGTATTTTTAAGTAGGTAATATATTAACTTTAACACTTTAAAAGGTATATTCTTCCTCCTACCCTTAGCCCGCAGTCACCCAGTGCCCCATCCCAGTGATAATCTTTGTTACCAATTTTTTTGCCTATGCTTTCAAAGCCAATCAATGCATAATTTCTTCTTTTATGAATTTATAATTCTTTATATTTTCTTTCACTTTAAAAAAATTTACATGACATATATATGTGGTGTTCTGAAGCCTTTTCATTTTTTTTAATTATGAAATACATCATATACACAGAGGAGTGTATGAAACATATAGGTACATTTCAAAGACAAAGCCAACACTCATGTAACCATCACCCAGGCCATGAAATAGAATATAGCTAGTAACTTAGTAGCCCTGCCCCTGGCCATGTGTCCTCTCTTGTCCTACTTGCTTCACTGAAGACTAACCACTACACTGACTTCGACCATCATCATTCCTTTGCCTTTTAAATATAGCTTCTCCTCCCATGTATGCATCCTCAGACACTGTACAGTAGTTTTTGACCTTTATGTAAAGGGAATCCTACTCTTCTTTTGTGACTTACTTATTTAGCTGAACATTTTTATGCAACCCAGCCATGGTGCATAAAAGTTGCATGCATGAAGCTCTGATTTGCTCAATCTATTGCTGCATGTTTTTCCACTGTGTTAATAAACCACAATGTATTTTTCCACTCTACTATAGATGGACACTTAAGGTTTCCATTTTTGTTCTATTAGAAAGAGTTCTGCTTTGAATATTTATTTACATATCTCCTGGTGCACATGCGCAAGGCTTTGTCAAGCAGTATAGATACTAGGAGTAGATTTTCTGGGATACAGGACATTCATATCTTCATTTTTCTGAGCAGTTTACCGATTTAGTCCTGCCCGCTGGGTGTGAGAGTTTCTATTGCTCCACTTCATCAAAAGCGTTTGGTGCTGCCAGACTTCTGAATTTAAACCATTCTGGCGGGTGTGTCGGCCTGTCTTAGTGTGATTTTAATTTGTATTTCCCTTGATGTCCATTTGGATTTCTTCTTTTATGAAGTGCCAGTTCAAGTTTTTGTTCAATTTTTCATTTGTCTGTCTTTGTCTGATTGATATAATTTATAATTTCCTACTTTGTCATTTGTCCAACTTTGCAAATGGATCTTAAGTGTATGATATTATACTGACCCCCAATTATTAAAAGGCATGAGAAAATTACAATGATTTTTTTTTTGCCACTACAAATTGGCCAAAGATCACAGAGTCCGATAATACTGTGTTGGCAAGCGTGTGAAGAGTGTAGAGTAGTACATTACAGATGGGGGTGCAAATTGGTGAACTTCTACGGAGACTGACATATCTCACACACTGTGAAATGCATATATGGTTTGACTCAGCCATTTCGCTACCAGGAATTTATCCTATGGATATATTCATTTATATGTAAAGTGACATTTTCAAGGATATTCAGGGTAACATTGTTTATAACAGCAAAATATTGAAAATAAATACCCAGTGGCTGAGGACTATTTAAATAATTTATGATACATCTTTATAAACACTTATGCAGATTTAAAAAAGAAAAGACATTTTGTATAGGCCGAAGAGGAATATCTTTCAAGATACATTGTTAAGCGAGAAAATAGCCAAGTACAGAATACTATGTAAAAGATGCTACCACATCCACAGCAGGTATGGATATGTGCTTGTATTTGTATAGAATACCTTGGAAAGATCTTTAGAAGGTGGTTGGGGAATCGGTTAAGAGTGACTTATCTTTCACTATAAGTCCTTTGCACCTTTTGGATTTTCTGCTAGGTAAATGTATTACCCATTAAAAGTAAATTAAATAATTTTAAAATGTATTGAGCTTCTTTTGTGGACCAGGCTTGTGCTAAAAGCTAGAGATATGGTGGTTAACAAAACAGACTTTGCCTTATGGAGCTCCCAGTCTAGTGACGGAAGGTAGTTACTGGAACCATCATTGTGGTGACATGTGATAAGTGCTATCATGGGGAACATGGGCACACTTTGGAGGAAAGGGATGCAAAGCAGGGACATCTAACAGTCTTTGAGGTGCGCAGGCAGCCTGATGTTTATGCAGGGAGCAGAAAGAAGAGGGAGCCAGCCTATGATGGTGGCATACGGAGACCAGAGGCCCCAGCAGAGGAAACAGCATTTGTTGAAGGCGAGCAGACTTCTGTCCATTTGAGGAACTGAAAGTTCAGCTCAGCCGGAAGCTGACATGAACTGAGATGGTTTTCAGAAAAAAAGCCACATTAGAAAATATAGAGAAAGGATTGAAAGAGTACAAGAATGGAGTCAAGAAGACTGATTTAGAAGCTTCTGCAGTCCTCAGACAATAGAGACAAAAGGCCGGATTAAGAAGGTAGCAGTGGGGACAGAAAGATTGGGACAGATTTAAGAGACTGTGAGAAGGTGGACTCTACAGACTTAGTGATTGGATGATGGGCTGAAGGAGAGAGAGGACCATTATAATAATAAAGGCTAATATTTGGTAAGGAGTTACTAATGGTAGCACCTGCTCAGCATTTGGCTTGCTTCTATCATTAAGTCCTCTCAGTGATCTGGGGAGATAGGTACTGCATGATGAGAGTCTACAGATTTAAAGTCTAAGAAGTTTAAGGAACTTGCTTGAGGTTACAGAAGTACTATGTGGCAGAGCCAGCATACGAAGCCATTTATCTGGCTGCCAGTTCATGCTCCTAAACTATCTTTAAGGGTGACTCCTAGGTGTTAGGTTTAAGCAACTGAGTGGTTGATGATGCATTTTAGTGACAGAAAACACAAGAAAGAAAGAAGTTTTGAGGAGGAAAATAGGCATCTGCTCTTCAGATTTAAGATCCCTATAAGACACTCAAGTAGGTAAATATAATAGGCAGTTTTATATATAAAACTAGAGAAAATTCTGGGCTGGAAATTTGGATATCATCAGCTTACAGTACCTGTTGTCAAACTAGACTGTGACCAAGTAAGTAAGAGCAAAAGGGAGCCAGTATAGTTTGTATTAAAGCAGGAAAGTCACAGGATCGAATCTTATTTATGGGAAGATAACTCTGGCAGCAGTGTGGAACATGGGCTGATGTGGAAAACTAGGTAGTAAAAAGTCCAACACATGTGTTCATGCTTTTATTTAGTCATCTTCGAAGCATCATCAAGAAACAATTTGTGCCAGGGACCACCAAGTCCAGGAAACACAGAGACAAACCAGACCCTGTCCTTGACCTTGTGGAACTTCAGGGCCAAGAAGGAGTGAGATTAGTGAGCCTTGTGTTTCCGGGGGAGTAGGTGGTTACGGGATGCTGTGGGAGCACAGAGGAGGGAGAGGAGGTCTATATCCACCTTGGGCACGGAGTTCCTTATTAGAAGATGTGGCTGGAGGTAAGTCTTAGTGAAGTAAGTGACAGCTAGAGCAGTCATGGGCAGATCACTGCAGACAGAACCAGCAGAGTGGGTGTGTGCTCTATTGTCCTTTACAGAAAGTTTGCTGCCTCCTGCCCTAGAGGAGGCAGGAGCGGGGGCTGGGAGCACAGAAAAAGTAAAAGATGCTGAGGGGGTTGCAGAGATAATAAATAGTTCAAGAGAGTGATGGTGGGCCAAAGCCAAGTAGGAAAAGCACCATGATTAAGGTGAGGCCGATAAAGGTCAAAGATTCAGGGGGAAGAAATGTGGAGGCTGAATGCTTCTGAGAGGCAGAGGGTGTGGTGAATGGGACAACTGGAGAGGATGTGAGAGACTGAGATTTCTGAAATGCTGGGGTCCTCATGGTGGTACTGAGCGTTTGGACTGGACCCCGTGGTCAATCACCAGCACCATGAGCTCCCTGGCACCTTTGCTTTCCACTGCTTGCCCCTGCCTGGGAGCCAGATGCCCAGTTCTCCATAAGATGCCCAGTTCTCCATGGCAGATGACAGGAGATGACAGGAGATGGCATGAGGAGGCTGAGGAAAAGTGATGAAGAACCAGTAGGGAGAGGCTGCAGAGTTAGAGTCTGAGGCATAGGGAGTGAGGGAACCAGGAGCCTCTACTTCGTGTGGCTGTTGGGACACAGCCAGGTTGGCCAGATGCCAGTGAAAACAAGCTGCTGGAGGAAGTGGGCTGTGAGTGCCAATGCTGAGGGGCTTTGTTTGCCATGGAAGTGGGAGCAAAAGGCAAAGAGGAGGCGTGAAGAGTTAGGCTAGGGTTAAACAGAGCAAAGAAAGCCAGAGACTGAGTTGGATTTCTGTAAACTTACTCTAAGATCAGTAACACGCAGCTATCCCATTTAGAGCATTAAAATAATCAATGACTAGCTGCTAAAAGCACCTGTAATAATTAGGAATAGAAAACTTGAAAACCAACAAAACAATGATTTGGTTTTTTTCTCCAGCAGAAGTCCAGAGGTAGGTGGCATAATAGGAACTTCAGCTGGTATCAGGGACCCAGTCCCTTGCCCCCTCCCTTTGCCTTATGCATCTTTTTTTCCCTAAGTCATCTCTGTTCCAAAGTCTAGCAGCCATCACATTTCCATTCCAGCCCCTCCATGTCAGGACTCTCTCCAGAGGCTGCACCTGCCATTACATATCCCATTGGCCAGGACGTAGTCACATGGCTACACCTGGCTGCAAGGCAACCTTGGAAATATTGATTTCATTCTGAGTGGCCATGAGCACACCTAAATTTTACTGACCAAGTAGAGAACATATATGAGGGAACAAATAATTTTATCTGCCACATTCCACCCATATAACCATGCCTATGAAAGATGACTGTACATCTCAATTTGTATGGGATAGTCAAGGTATACACTGTTATCCCAACAATTATTAACAACATCCTTTTTCATTCAAAAGTGAAAAAAAGGAAATTTTGGTAGTTCTTCAAAAAGTTAAACATGGAATTATCATATGATCCAGAAATTCTACTTCTAGGTATATACCCAAAAGAATTGAAAGCAGGGACTCAAACAGATACTATACACACATATTCATAGCAGAATTATTTGTAATAGTCAAAAGATAGAAACAAACAAATGTCCATCAACAGATTGATGGATAAACAAAATGTGGAATATACATACAATGAAATATTATTCAGCCTTAAAAAGGAATGAAGTACTGATTCACGCTACAACATGGATGAAACTTGTAAACATTATGCTGAGTAAAAGAAGCCAGACACAAAAGGACAAATACTGTATGATTCTACTTGCGTGCAGTACCTAGGACAGACAAAGTCATAGAGACAGGAATTGGTTATGAGGGGCTCAGTGGAGGGAAGAAGGAGAATTTATTGTTTAATTGGTACGGAGTTTCTATTTGGGATGATGAAAAAATTCTAGAAATGGATAGGGTGATGGTAGCACAACAATGTGAATGTACCAAATGCCACTGAATACTTAAAAATGGTCGAAATGGTAAATTTAATGTTATGTATATTTTACCACAAAAAAAGGTTTTAAAAAGTTTGAGATATTTACCCAAGAGAAAATAAAGCATATATTTCTATACTAATACCGACTGTTCAGAGCAGGTTTATTTGTAATAGCCCAAAACTGGAAACAACCTAAATGTATAACAACAATTGAATGGGGAAAATTGTGGTATGTCCATACAAAGGAATACTATTCAGTGATAAAAAGGAATAAACTGCTGATACATACATCACTGTAGATGTATCTCAAAATAATTATGTTGCATGAAAGGAGCCAGCCAAAAGAGTCCTGTGTTTATATATAAATGTATATAGAATTTATATAATATTCTAGAATGTGCAAGCTAATGTGTAGTGACAGAGGTAGAATGGTGATTGCCTGGAGAGGGCAGTACAGGGAGGGATAGGAGAGCAGGATTACTAAAGGACACAAGGACCTTTGGAAGAGGTGGTGACAATTTCATGGGTATGTACATATGTCGAAACTTTTCAATTTGTACACTTTAAAAACGGGCAGTTTTTTTGCATGTCAAATATACCTAAATAATGCTATTAGAATAAACATGCATGCATACTAACATTAACATATGAATAAATAATAATAAATATGAAGTTTTTTTCAAGTGTCCTAGTTTGGATGACAAATTAAACAGTCACTATATATATATATACATATACATATATTTATATCTTTATTCCCACATACAAAGCACACCCACTTGCTCCCCAACAGAGAAACACCCCAAATTCCTCTGCGTCCATCTTAAAGTCTATAACCTGAAAGTCTATAACTATCCCTCAGGTCCAGATATAGGTGCATCCTATAAACTAAAGAAAAAACTATCTTTAAATATATATTAATGGAGTAGAAACAAGGTAATTATAATAAAAATGACCATCCTGAAAATGAGAGGATATGAAACACACAGCAGATGCTGGTCCTCTGCAACCAGTCACGTTGTCTGAGCGGGTACAGGGTGGATTCGCTTCTCTGGCAGTAGAATTAGTTCCTCAGTGCACCTGATAGTCCCTATCTCTGCCCTCTGGGAGGTTCTTCTTTTTCCATTATTTCCCATGGACACGGGAGAGGCAGGCGTTGGGAAGATGGCCTGTTGGGGCTGCACAGTTTCAGAACCTGGTTCCTGCTAGTGCAGGTTTTGGAGCCTGGGAATGACTTCAGGGGTTGAGTCGTCACAGATTTTTGCCAGCCAAACTAGTGGTTTCTTTGGTAATATAATGCCTTCAAACACTTAACAGCCTTCCAGAGTCCAGACTATTTGCTTCATGTGCAAATGGCCACAACTAAAGATCTCACCTAGATACAACTTTTCAGCCTGGATACTTTGGTCTTCTACAAATAAGCCACTGTGCTGAGCTTAGTGGCAGTCATCTTTAGTTCCTCTGAAATGGGGCGGAAGAGCAACAGCCTTAATTCCCGCATTTTTGCCTTCAGGCTCATGGCCTCTGGGGGAAAGTTATCTCTTGCTACTGCTCCCAAGCCACGCCTTATAATTGCTTAGTGATAGAAGAAATACCTAAGCAGATGGCTTCTTTCAGCCCTGAAAGTCTCCATGTTGTGGGACTCAGGGACAATTTGGATTGTGGACCACCAGCAGAGTACGTTGTATTCTTCCCATCTCCGCTGAAGACTGGAGAGCTTCAGCCTGCGCCCTGTTCTCCCTGGACTCTTGAAAGCAGCAAACATCACCCAATACACACAAAGATTGAATTTTACCTACAAGTTCCCAGTATTCTTGCATTGTTTGGTACTTGCCTTCCAAGGGCCACTGGCACTCATGACCCATTTAGTGTGTTGTGAAGTTAAGTGAGGTGTAGCCAACTTTTTTTTTTTTTTTTTTTAATGAGGTAGAATAGAATAGAAAATATCAGATGCGTGTAGTTCAGGGGAGGAATAGCTCTGCTCCACTAAATTCCCTGCCCAGGCTGCTTCTAGCTCTCCAATCCACCCTCCATTGCCAATGGGTGGCCTCTTTTTCAGACACCAAGACAGTATCTGCAGTCCAGGCAGAAGTTTTGGAAAAGATGAAGAAACAGGCAAAGCGTAGAGCAATTGTCTCTTATTTTCTGTTCTCAGAAGCTGCCATGTAACACTTCTACTTACATCCCACTAGCAAGAGCTTAGGCACATGGCCACATCTGGCGCAAGGAGGGCAAGAGATGTTCTTTTTATCCTGGGTAACTGTGTGTTCATCTAAAAGTTATATCACAATAGGAAAAATGAGAGAGGATGTTAATTATAAAGCAATTAACAGGATGTGTGTGTGCGTTCGTGTGGGTATGTATGCGTGTGTGTAGATTTCTAAGAAAATCTTAAATTCAAGGCATTATGAGTGGTAACCAAACATTTCCTCCCATAATCTCAGAGCTCTCGTCGCCTAGAAAGAAGTAGGCACTGCGTTCTTGGCCTGCCTTTGACCCATTCCCGCCCGTAGTCTTTCCAGACTCTCACCTCTTCAACCACTAGATATAGTGCTTAAACTTAGAAGTGGAGTCAAGATTCCCAGGTTCAAATCCAGACTACACCACTAATAAGCTATATGACTTTTGTTGGCAAGTTATTTTAACTTAGTCTGTTTCCTTGGCTGTAAAATGATGGATACCAATAGTACCTACAACAGAGTGTTTTTATGAAGATAAGATACAAATTTGCCATATAAAGAAGTAAAGTATCAGGCACATTATAAGCTCTCAATAAATGATAATTCTCATTTATTATTCAATAGTCCAAAGGCTGAACTTCTCAGCCCAAGAGTCTTCTAGAATGTGTTTTTGGTGCCTCCAGTGAGCCCTGTTCCATATCACATGGTCTCTTGTTTATTTTAAATAACATTGCTTTCCAATTAAAAAGTAACACAACCCGACAATTCCATTTCTAGGAATCTATCTTAAAGAGAGACTCTCATAATTGTACAAAGAGGCACTGGTATGTTGGCATTATTTGTATGAATACCAAACTGGAAAACAACCATCTATAAGAGAGTATTTAAAAGCTATGGAACACACAGACTCTGGAATCCTATTTAAAAGACCCAACCTGACTTCCTCTTCTACCACTCTCCCCTCGTCCATATCTCCATCCTTCCTGAGGGGTCTCAAACATTCCACTCTTCCCAAATGTCCACCTACACTACCATGGATAACCAAATTGCGGTGTATTTGGACAATGGAGTACAAAACAGCAATGAGAATGAACCGTAACTACATGCAACAACTCAAATTTCAAAAGCAAGTGTAACCGCCCTTGAGAGAACACAATCTTGTCAACTATGTTGTAAATCCAATCACAGATTTCCCTGCCTGGCTTTCTCCCATCTTCCTGTCATCTTCCTTAGCTCCCTCCTTAATTCCAAACATATAATAGAAACTGCAGAACAGTCATCTTCTGGAGCATTTGAGATCTTGCTTTTTGGCATGTTGTCAGTTTGGCTAAAATAAATTCTTAGAAAAATTAACAAAAAAACAAACAACATTCCACTGTTGTTCCCACCTTGGGAACTCTGCTTGAGCCCTTCCCTCAGCCAGGCCTGTTCTTTCTCAGACAGATTTCATTTTGATATGGCCTCCCCTAACCCACTCTCCCAATCTAAAGGAGCCCCTCAGTCAATCTCTAGCATATCATTCTTTTATTTTTTAATATAGCACTTTCATTTATTTGTTTGTTTATTTGTTTATCTATCTTTCTGTCTGTGTGTTCCAACTGGAACATAAATGCCAGGAGAGTTTTTGTTTTGTTTATCATTATTAACTTGTCATGTTTATTATTTTGTCCCCACTGATGAAAACCAAGCCTGCTTCATAGCAGAGATTCAATAAATATTCATTGAATAAATAACATTAGCTACATCTATTGCGTGTTTTCTATTTTCTGGGCATTGTTCTACATCTTTTATGTATATTAATATGTATAGAACCCTTACAACAATTTATCATTATTATCATGTTATTTTACAGATGAGATATAGATTTTTGTCATTTTCATAAGGCCTAGAAGCTAATAAGTTGCGGAGCTGAATTTCGACCTTGAGAACGTGAGTTCCAGAGCCTGTGACCTTAACCCCTATACAACATTGCCTCTTAAAAGTCAAGGGCCAAAAATATAGAATGCAGCTAAAGCAGTGCTCAGTGTGAGATTTATAATTGCAAATGCCTGTTTTAGAAATGAAGAAATCTCAAATCAATAACCTAAACTTCCACTTTAAGAAACTAAAAAAAAAGCAAATTAAACACAAAGTGAGAAGGAACAAAATAATGAAGATTATAGCAGAAATAAATGAACTAAAGAATAGAAAAACAATAGAGAAAATCAACAAAACCAAAAATTAAATTTTTTTTTTGAAAAGACCGACAAAAGTGATAAACTTTTAGTTAGAATAACCAAGAAAAAAGGAGAGAAGATTCAAAGTACAAAAACCAGAAATAAAAGAGGGGAGATAACTACCAAAATTACAGAAATAAAAAAAGATTATAAGAAGATACCATATGGGGAGATGCTGGTTAGAGGGTACAAGCCTTCAGTTGTACGATGAATGATCTCTGGGATCTAATGTACGCTATTGTGATGACAGTTAATAAACTGTGTCATGTACTTGAAATTTGCTAGAAGAGTAGATTTTAAGCATCCTTACCACCACTACACACACACACACACACACACACACACACACACACACACACAAGGCAACTATGTGAGGTAATGAGTATGTTAATTACCCTGATTGTGGTAATTTCATGAAGTATACCTATGTCAAATCATCGCTCTAAATATATACAATTTTATTTGTTGTTTAGACTTCAATAAAGCTGGAAAAAATGGGGGGAAAGGAGGATACTATGAACAACTGTACTCCAACAAATTAGATACCTTGGACAAAATGGGCAAATTCTAGAAAAACACAAATATTAAAACTGACTCAAGAAGAAATTGAAAATATGGATAGGTTTATAACAAGACATCAATTAAATTTTGATTTAATTTAACTAATAATTTAAGACTTTACATAAAGAAAATCCAGTTCCGGATAGCTTCATTGGTAAATTCCACCAAATATTCAAAAAAGAATTAATACTAATTGTGACAGGCTGAATAATGGCTCCCCAAAGATATACATGTCTTAATCCAAAGAACCTATGAATGTTAATTTATATGGCAAAAGAGATTTTACAGATATGATTAAGACTCTAGAGATGAGGAGATTGTCCTGGTTTATCTGAGTGGGCCTGAAGTAATTGCAAAGGTCCTTCTGAGGGATAATGGAGGAGTCAGAGTTAGATGCCATGTGAAGAAAGAAGCAGAGTCTAAGAGAGAAGCTACTACTCAGCTGACTTTGAGGATGGAGGAAAGGGCCAGGAGCAACTTCTAGAAGCTGAAAGAGGCAAGGAATAGATTGTCTCCTGGAGCCTCTAGAAGAAACCAGCCCTGCCACAACTTGATTTTAGCCCTTTAGACTCATTTTGGATTTTAAATCTCCGGAATTGTATAAGGATAAATTTGTGTTCCTTTAAGCCACTGAGTTTGTGGTAATTTGTTACAGCATCAACATGAAACTAATACACCAATCTTCCACAAACCCTTCCAAAAGCATAAGAGGAAGAAACACTTCCCAATCATTGTATGAGGCCAGTATTACTCTCATACTAAAACCAGACAAACACATTACAAGAAAACTATAGACCAATATCCCTTATGAAGTTAAGTAGGAAAATTCTGAACAAATTACTAGGAAACTGAATCCAACAATATATCAAAAGGATTGTACACCATGATCAAGTGGGATTTACTTCAGGAATACAAGGTTGATTTACCATTTCATGTAGAAAAGAGTTAATGTGTCAAGCTTGAAAATGCTATCCTTGGAAATGCCTGATTGCGAGGTTGGCCCTTGGCTGGCATCTGGGAACATGGATTTCAGAACTGGTAAGAGTGGCTCACGGTGCATACATTGTTTGTACAAACAATATGGTTTATGCTAAAAACCTGCTGTTCTTCTGGGAGTCTAGAATTTTGGTGCCTGATAGGCAGAGAGTGCCTACTTGACCAGCACATATTAAAAACTCAGGTACCGAGTTTTTCCAATGAGCTTCCCCGGCAGACAACATTTCACACATTCTGTTGCGATTTGCTGAAGGACTCAGGCACGTCCTGTGTTGACTCCACTGGGAGAGTGTCTGGAAACTCGTGCCTGGTTTCTTCTGGACTTTGGCCTGTGTGTTGTTTCTCTTTGCTCATTTTGCTTTGTATCTTTTCGAGATAATAAAGCTTAGCTGTGAGTACGACTACATGCTGAGTCCTGTGAGTCCTTGTGAATCATTGATCCTGCAAGTAGCCTTGGAGACCCCCAACACATATTCAAAAAGCAATTAATATCATCTATCACATTAATAGAATAAAGGACAAAAAAACATATGATCATCTCAATAGATGCAGAAAAAGCATTTGACAAAATCCAAAATGTTTTCATGATAAAAATGCTCAACAAACTAAAAATAGAAAGGAACTGCCACGATATGGTCAAAGGAATATATGAAAAATCCATAGCTAACATCAAATTTAATGCTGAAAAGCTGAATGAGATCCCCTAAGATGAAGGAAAGACAAGGATGTCCACTGTCACCACATCTATTTAACATTGTTTTGGAAGTTCTAGCCAGGGTAATCAGGCAAGAAAAAGAAATAAAAGTCATTCAGATTAGAATGGAATAAATACAACTATCTCTATTTACAGATGACATGATCTCGTATATAGAAAATCCTAAAGAGAACCCACTAAAAATTGTTAGAACTAATAAATGTGTTTAAAAGGTTGCAGGTTACGAGATCAATATATGAAAATCAATTGTATTTCTATATGCTAGCAATGAACATTCCAAAAATGAAATTGAGAACAACGATTTGTTACAATAGCAGCCCAAAGAATAAAATACTGAGCTATAGATTTAACAAAAGACGTGTAAGGCTCATATAATGAAAACTACGAAGCATTATTGAGAAAGCTAAATAAAACGTAAATAAATGGAAAGACATTATATGTTCATGGACAGAAGACTTAACATTTTAAGAAAGCAATACGCCTTAAATCAATCTACACATTCAATGCAATCTCTCTCAAAATCCCAAATGACTTTTTAAAAAAAAATTGGCAGGACGTTCTTAATATTTAAATAAAAACGCAAGCGACCCAGAATAGCCAAAACAGTCTTGAAGAAGAAGAGAACAGTTGGAGGACTAAAACTTCCTGATTTCAAAACTCGTGGCTTACTGGTATAAGGATAGGCATATAGATAATTGAAATAGAATTGACAGTTCGGAAATAAATCAACCATTTATGGTTAATTGATTTTCAACAACAGTGCCAGGACAATTCAATGAGGGAAAGAATAATCTTTTAAGAAATGGTGCAGAGACAATCAGATATGCATACACAAAATAATGAATATGAACCCCTGCCTCGTACCATACACAAAAATTAACTCAAAATGGATCATAAACATAAATATAAGAGCAAAACTATAAAAAAAAACTCTCAGAAGAAAACATAGGACTAAATCTTTATGATCTTGGATTAGGAAATGGTTTCTTAGATATAACCTCTAAAGCAAAGCAACCAAAGAAAAGTAGAGAAATTGGTCTCATCAAAATGTAAAAGTTTTGTGTTTCAAAGGACACTATCAAGAAAGTGATAAAGAAAAAGAAAGTGAAAATATATTCTACAGAATGTTAGAAAATGCTTGCAAATCATGTATCCAGAATATATAAAGAACATTTATAACTCAATAATAAAAAGAAAAATAATTCAATTTTTAAAACAAGCAAAAACTTTGAGTAGCTATTTCTGTAAAGATGTTTTCAACATCATTAGCCCTTTGGAAAATTCAAATCAAAATCACAATGAGATAGATAATACTAGGATGGCTGTAATCAAATATAGACAATAACGAGTGTTGATGAGGATGCAGAGTAATTGGAACTGATGGCAGGAAGGGCAAATGGTGCAGTCACTGTGGAAAACAGTTTGGTGGCTCCTCAAAAAGGAAAATTTAGAGTTCTCATATGACTCAGCAATTCCACCCCCAGGTATATATTCAAAAGAAATGAAAATATTAGTCCACACAAAACTTTATATGTAAATATTTACAGCAGCATTATTCATAACAATTAAAAAGTGAAAATAACATGAACGTCCATCAATAGATGACCAGATAAAGAAACCATGGTATGCCCATTCAATGGAATATTATTTGATTGTTAAAAGGAATGAAGTACTGACATGTACTACAACATGGATGAACCTTGGAAACATAACGCTAAGTGAAAGAAGCCAGTCACAAAAGATCACATATTGTATGTTCCCATTTATATGAGAATCCATAGAGACAGAAGTCAAGTTAGTGGTTGACAGGGACTGTGGAAGTTGGGGGGAAGTGGGAGGTGACTGCTAATGGTTATAGGGTTTCTTTTGGGGGTGATAAAAATGTTCTAAAATTGACTATGGTGATGGTCACAGTGATCTGTGGATATAGTAGCTCCCCCTTATCCTTGAATTCACTTTCTGCAGTTTTAGTTACTTGCGGTCAACCGCAGTCCAAAAATACTAAATGGAAAATTCCAGAAATAAACAATTTGTAAGTTTCAAATTGCACGCCATTCTGAGTATCATGATGAAATCTGGCACCATACCACTCCTTCCTGTCCAGGACATTAATCATAACTTTGTCTAGCGTATCCACACTGTATATGCTACCTGCCTGTTAGTCACTTAGTAGCTGTGATTGGATCAACTGTCACAGGATCACAGTGCTTATGTTCAAATCACCCTTAAGCAGCCTAATGCTATGTCGCAATGCCTAGGTCACTCAACTCACTTCATCTCATTATGTACGCATTGTACCATCCCCCATCACCACAAGAAGGGTGAGTACAGTACGATAAGATATTTTGAAAGAGACTACATTCACATAAGTTTTATTACAGTATTTTGTTATAATCGCTCTGTTTTATTATTAGTGCTAATCTCTTATATGCCTAATTTTTAAATTAAACTTTATCATAAGTACATATGTACAGGAAAAAACAGTATATACAGGATTCGGTGCTAACCACAGTTTTAGGCATGCACTGGGGGTCTTGGAACGCATACCCTGTGGCCAAGTGGGGACTACTGTATACTAAAAGCCATTGAATTGCACACTCTAAGTGGATGAAATGTATGGTACGTGATTTACATCCCAATACATTCGTTTTAAAATGTCAAGGGTACAATCAGGTATGCCCCCCTAGAGGAGAGGCTGGAGTAGGAAAAATAACTTGGAAGTTATCGGCCTGCACATGAGGATTGGGGAGCTCTCACTGGAAAGACTTGTCGCTTAAGTGGCCTTAGGAAAGACACTGAGGGGGGAGCTCTCACTGGAAAGACTAGTAGGGGGATGAGAGGATCAGGATCAAGTTCTGAGGCCCTTCCTTGGTGGAAGGAGGGGAATTCAGGAAAGGAGCTGAATAGGAGCAGCCAATAAGGTGGGAGAAACTCGAGTCACGTGGACCAGCTGAGGCCAAGAGGTGAGTGTTTTGGGAAGGGGGAGGTGTCAAGTGTGTCAAAGTCAGTGAAGTGGGCACGAAGATGCAGGCAGGAAGTACTGCTCAGCCTGGCCTGTCCTGCACCTTTGGCAAAAGGTCTCAGTGCCCTCCCACCCCCACCCAAGCAAGCCTCCCGGAAGCAGCAGAGGGTATAGCAGGTGGAAGGAACAGGAAAAAACGCAGAGATTGGTGTCCAGCACACCGGAGATAACCTCAGCTCCACCACTTGTCGCTTAAGTGGCCTTAGGAAAGACACTGAGCCTGCTTCCTCAGCTCCCCCATTGGGATGAGTACTGCTGGCCTTTTAGGGTTGATGAGGAGATGGAATACTGTAGCCTATGCAAGCGGCCTGACTCCGGCCGGCACTTTTTAGTTGTTAAAAGTTCTGGCTCCAGACACAGACAGCTAGCTGTGTGATCTTGGTCAGTCTTTTTAACCTCTCTGAACCTCAGTTTTCAGGAGGGCCAACGGAAAATGAGGAAGATCAACCTCACTGGCTTATCGCAAGAGTTAGATGAGAAAATGCGAGTAAAGCATTTGGCACGGGGGTCTGAGAACAGTAGGACTCCATGAAGAAAGAGCTGGATGTCCCCTACTGCTCTCAGCCCTTGCCCTGATGCATGCCCTTGCTAGGTGACAATCAGGTGGTAGCTGGGGCAATTATGGCAGTTCCTGAGGAGCTGGGCTGAGCTCCTAAACAGCTCAGCCCAGGCATCGTCGGGCCACCGAGAGGATCCGGACCCAGAGCAGAGCGCGCGGGGCCTTTGCTGGAGCCGGGTGAGTGTGTGTATATGTTGGCGTGCGGAGCCTGCGGCCTCTCCTTAGCTGGTCTCGGCTCTCAGACTGACAACATGCTCTCCTCCTCCACCCCGAGAAGGAACAACTGCACTGGGGACATCCCGTGGCTCGCGTCCCTCACACAAGGCCTCTTAACCTTGAGCAGCTGCGGAGTCCGCGCCAACAGCTGGGCCCCGCGGGCCATAAATCACTGCAGGCTCAAGCCCGTCAGCGCGACGGCTCCGGGCGGTGGGGGCGGGGTGGGGGAAGCAGGCCGGGGCGCAGACACACCCGGCCCCTCCCGAAGCCCCGTTCAAGTCAAGGGTGGCGGCTTTGCGCCCTTGCTGGGCAAACTTTCTTAACTGACCAGAGGTCTTTCAACACTACACAACAGAAGCAACGTAGACTTACATGTAGGAGGAGGCTACATGGATAAGCCGAGTTGGAAACTGGAACATCTGACATGAAAGTCACTCGTTCACACACTATGGGGCCAGCGGGGACCGGCCAGCCCGCGGCCCCAGCCTAAAGGCTCCGCATCCATCCGGCCTCTCCCCTGGCTGCCAGGGCTGGAGCCCACGTGAAACCAGCAAATCCCACAGATTCCACTAACCTGCAAAACACACGCTCTGAGCCGCCGCCCCCCGCCCCGCCGGCCACGAGGCAAAGGCAGGGGGACCTCGGCCCAGGGGACGAGGACGCACGCCCGGAGGTATGTTCGTGCAAGATCCCAGAAGACAGCCTGGATTTTTCCCTTATCTGATGAGAGTGAATTCCAGGCAGTTCATCCACATGTTTACTTTGCTCCCGTGTGGTTTGTCTAGAAATGCCTGTGATGGCATTTTCCCTTTACCATCGTTAACAGGCAGCAGAACGCAGAACAGTATTAATGATTATTTGCCATGAGATTCGTAATGACAAAGAATTGGCAGGGGTGGGAACGAACGCTGTATCAACTATTTTCTCAACAGTCAACACACATATCTGCATGGTGGAAAGACTGGAGCGAAAGTGCAAATGTGCAAACCATTGTTTTTGGGGTGCTGGGAGGACTGGCTCATATCGTCCTTGGCAAAACTAATCTATGGAGTCAGGGTAATGGCTGCCCTGGGGCTTGGTGGTGTCTGGGAGGGGTTTCCGGGGATGCAGGTGACATTCTACCTTCAGTCTAGGTGCGGGTTGTTACGTGGGTGCCTTCTTTTTTTTCACCAAGCTGTACACTTAAGATTTATGTGCTTTTCTGTGTTGTACTTCAATAACATGTTTGCCTTAAGAAATGTTTGTGAATGATATTCTTTTTTTTTTTTTTTGGTAAACAATAACGTATTTTCAAAGGTGAATGTTTTCATATTTCATGAATATTTTCATAGGGTGAAATGGCCTTTAAGGATTACCTCATCCGATTCCACTCCTGTAGTGATGAGAAAGAGAGGCTCAGAAACCAGTCCCTTGTGGCCCACCGAGTCACGGGTAGGACCAGAACTGGGATCTCAAAACCACCCGGCTTTCGTTTCATCCAACCATGTGACCTCTGCAAGCCCGAATTAAGAAACATTTTAGAGGACCATGGTTTTACTGATTTTTAAAAGAATAGCGATTACCTCATCACAGCTTTTTAAATAAAAAGGACGTTATTTTATTTAGTTAGTTTTGAATTAGTTATATGAGTAAACGCGATAAAATTCAAAAGGCGCAGAAATAGTGTACAATGCAAAACCTCCTGCTCATTGTTTTTTAGGGACTGTGTACCACCCCTGCCCCAGGTGCCACTGCGGAGACCTCTGTGCATCTTTCCAGAGATAACACGCTCCCCCCTTATTCACACGGGAGGGATAATACCAGGCAGACCACTCTATACCTCGCTCCTATTGTTAATAACACACGCTGAACTCTGCTCATTTTATACACTGAGGCCCTGTCCCCGCCTTTTAAAAAGGCTACAGAATGTTCCTTTGTGTGGACTATTTAAACAAATCTCCTGTCAGTGATGTTCAGATTATTTCCAATTATTTGATATTCCGTCAGTGCTGCAGTATATAGACTTTTTCATGTTATTTTGCTTAAGTGTCAGTAGACTAATAAGTAGATCAATTCCTAGAAGCAAAATGAGCGGATCAAGGGCACGTCCATTTAAAATGTTAATAAATATTGCCAAATTGCTAGCTACAAATTGTGCCATTTTATAGTCGCATAAGCAAGGTACCAGGCAATCTGGTTCCCTATGCTCTTGCAAAATGGTGTTATCAAACTCTTTGGACTTTCCCAATCTGATAGGACGTGTTGGGCTAATTATGGCATACATTTCTTTTATTCTGTGGGAGAATGAACACTTTGTCCATTTGTTTGACTTTTTTTTTCACTATGAGAACTGTTTGTCCATATTCTCTGTCCATTTTTCTATTCCATTTTTCATTGAGTTGTCAGTTTTTATAAAAATCAAATTTTTATTTAGAGAATATAACTTGCAGAGTAAAAAGAAATCATACCCCTTCAGAACAAAAATCAGTTATTTTCGGTGTGGTCCCTTGACCACAGGCGTACATATATTTTTTTCCATGGGCATACATATTTTTTCATTGTTACACTTAATCGTAACAATATCTAGCTTCGGTTGACTATTTCCCAGGGTTAGGCATTGTATTAAACAATGGGGTACATAAAATGTCTAGTTCTGCTTTTGCATGTAACCTAGCAGGAGTGTTTAATCATGTTGCAACATTATCCTTATGATTCTCGTTTGTAATGGCGACTTAGCTTGCTGTTGAGATAACGTATATATTGTCATATAATTAGCTGTCCTCTGTTAACTCTCAGTTGCTTCTATTGCCTTATAATTTCTGATTAGTAAACACTTCAAATCTATTTTAAAAATTAAATTCTTACATTGATATTGTAACTCACATCTTTAATGTCAGATAAATATCCTTAAAATATTTATAATTATTCAACCAATATATAAAATGTTTGCCTTATGAAACAGAAATGAAATGGCAAAAATAACTAGTGGTTATCAAGGACACACGCACATATATGTATGTTATACATATACTATCTACCCGGACTTATGATTTAAAATTATGGATGAAAAATTATTCTTGCTGCAAAAAGTTTTCATTTAATACAAACTTTATTTGAAAGCACTTTAAAAACTAAATCAAGACATACACTTTTTAGTGTGATTTGCTCCTCAGTAGCGATATAAAAAGCAAGTGCAATTTTCCTTCCTATAGCATAAAACTATAATAAAAAGAATTACTTTTGTCTTATGCTGCCTTTAAAAGTATGTAATGGCCACCATGACATATGCTTGTGTACATAAAAGCTCGTTTTACAAAAAGGCTTATTTTCTTTTCTTTTTCTAAGTAAAAATGCTTTCATATAATGTCAACTGAAAAAAATAAAAATCTAAAATTATACATACAATATGATTGTAATTATATTTTCAAAATAAAATATACCTAACGAATGGGGAAAAGGCTTTGAGGAAATACAGAGAAAAGTTGACAGTTGTGTGTTACCAAATTTTCTGGAACGTAATAGTAGTTTTATAATATGAACCAAGAAATAAAAATAATATTTAAGAAAATAAATCATAGTAACCACTGCATAACAATCTGATTTATGGGTCAGAACATTTAGGGAAGAATTTCTGGGGTCCACAGGCACAGTGGCTCATCCCAAACCACAGGGCAGGGCCTTAATTGACTGCCTTCACCCACACACCGTCAGTGCCAGAATCTGGCCTAGACAGGATCTTTTTCTCTTGTAATAAAACAGAGCAGCATTGACGTCAGATGTGGACAGGGACAGAGCTGAAAGGGGCTTTCCACATTGGAGGTTAAGGTTCATCTGCTCCATGAACAGACATCAGCATTATGGAGACAATGTCAGTAAGCACCATCGAAGAATCATTGTAGTTGTAGGTGATTTCCTCGCTCGCATGTTGTAGAACATTTTTTATTTAAAAAGTGGGCAGGCGAGGAGAGCTGTGGGAGAGATGAAGAGTCCCAGAGTATGAAACAGAGGGGAGTAGGATTCTGAGGGAGACAAAAGGGGAAAAGCAAACACCAAAAGAGTGGAGATTGTTCTGGTCTTTGTGACACAGCAAGCCCAAGAGGGCATATGACTTGATTTTAGGGTAGAAAGTCCTCCCAACTCTTGCTTACATAGCTATAGGGATTCAGCCAAGAACAGACAAAACCCTGCAGGCCCCCAATACTCCAGACTGAGGTGATCTGTTCCATGCAGTCATGTGGAATTATTTCTTTGCTGCCCTGGCGATGAATGCTCAGCACACTGGTCCTTTGCTTTTTATAGAGCAAAGGAAATCACTCGCTCCTTCACAGACATTCCCTTCCCTAGGACTTTGCTTGGCTGGGTAAACCTGCGAACAGGTTGTAGGTTGCAGCTTTCCCTGTGTTGTGGCTCTGAGGTTTTAGCACTAACAAATATGGTTACCAGGGCAACCAGGCAGCAGTTTAGTCTCCTGACACCCATCTACCTAGGCTGACTTAAGTGGCAGGAGTTTAGGTTATATTTGCTGTTTTGTAAACTGTACCATTAAATTCTCTTCTCCTCAAAAAAAGCACATAGAACTGGCTACTCAGTGGCTGTCAAGGTTCACACCTCCCCTTCTCTCTCGTCTCTCTCCCTGCCTACCAGGCAAATGCAGAGACCATCAGGAGGAAGGGTCAGAATAGGAAGAAGGAGGGTCATGATGTGTCCACAGAGAGGCTCGATGATGAGCCAAGGGGTGATTTTTCACTGTTGCTTTACAAACCCGTTCCTTGCCAATGCCACCAGCCCAAGTTCACACACCTTGGGTGGCAGAGCCGGATACAAGTTCCAGTGCTCTCATGTCCAGTCCATTGCCCTTTTTACTGTTCTGAGCCAGGAAAGCTGGGGAATCACAGAGGAGGTGGGTTTCCAGGGAGTGTGGGAGCAACATGGGACCACTGTTCAGCTGCACCACCCTCGGGGCCAGGCCATGCCAGCCATGCTCTGTAACCAGAAATGACAGGTCCCAGAACCCAAACTCACGGAACCCAGTACCTTCCCCAGGGTCTGCCTCCTTGTAATGCGTGCCTGTTTTTATTTTCCTAGCCCCTCTCTTTCCACTGGCAGTCTGGCCCCACCCTATTGCACAGTGGAATGGTCACTCACACGGCCTTGACCTTCATCTAAACATGGGACTGGGTCCTGTAGTCAGTTTGGACAATAATGGTACCCCGTCACCTGTCAAGAGGGACTGGTCAAAAGGGCATGTAGCGCGGTCTTGGCCAATCAGTTCTTCCCAGTGCATCCTGCTTTAGGGGCAGAAGGAGGGACAGGGTTCTTTTTTTAGGTTGTGAATTTGAGGATGGGGAGAGTCTGACTGTGGCTAAAGGGAATGCAAAGAGAAATAGGGACAGACAGCGTCAGGAAAGGGACAGCCTCATCCACTCCATACCATCTGGCCATGCCTACTGCCCATACCTCCCCTGGGCTTTGTGGTTACCTGGATCACTAAATTATCTCCCAGTTTCTACACCAGTTCCTGAATACAGTTCAAGATGAAGGCCAAGTATATTTCTTCTGGCAGGGTTCCAGAGTTATTATTGGAATTACCAGAGTTACCAATTATTATTTGGATAAGTAAAATGCCCCAACATCAATGAATTTACGGCTTTGTAAATTCATCAGCAGTATAAATTTGGCTATATTATTCAATTTTCACTAAGCTTCATTTTCTTGTACCTGTATTTTTAATATAATTTAATTGTTATTATTATATCTGTTGACTACTATTTGTTACAATTAACATGTTTCGAAGGCTTACCGTGCGCCAGGCCCTGTGCTGAGCCCTCCATGGATGAGTATGGGCGAGAAATAATGCTTATAAGCCGCTCCTCACATGACTGCCTCCACTGAAGAGGAGGGTGCTTCCATCCAAATGCCCACAAAGAACACTTTCGGCCTTTCTTTCTCCCCGTTTCTTACTCCTCTTTAAAGGAAAAGGAGCTCATCTAAGGGTTAGAGTCGATGATTTATTGGTGGGTGAGGTCACTTTTAAATGATTGGCAGGTGTCCATTGCCTTTCTGCGCTACCTGTGATGAGCCAGGTGGGACAGGTGGCTGGTCTCACTCTCTTGCCACTCTTCCACCTACACCTGCTAGAATGCGAGTCAGTTCGCACTGTGGGCCCAGCTGTCTTTATCTCTGGGGTTGAGAGTAGGAAGGCTGGATGTAGGCCCAGGTTTAAGCCAAGTTCTCAGCACAGTTAACCAAAAGCCCTGGATGGTGGTTATAGATTGCCCAGCTCGACACAGTACTTTTATCATACGCTCAAGTAACCTATGAAGATTCTGGTAGATGGGCTTGGAAAATACAGAAAAGAGAGATGGAGAGAAAAACTAATGATTTATACAACATAAGGGAATCCACCCGCTACTCATCTCAATGAATTTCTGGCCCAGAGTGGGGAGGAGACCTACATCTTCAGTTTCTCCAGTCTGCTCATTTCCAACATGCCCCCTGGAGTGTGGGCATCTCATCATACTACAGTGATTCTAATGCCTAAGGATGGAAATTTTCTACAAAACATTCACCTTCAGATGCAAGCTAACTACTTCCTCTCGTGTTCCCCAGTGATTTTTCCTTTCTAAAACAGGAGGGGAAATTAACTGTGTTGGACTCAATGTGGGAAAGGACAACCTCCCCCATGGCACCTTCCTAGGGATTTTCAAGAGCAGTTTTAACCTAAGCAACTTTCACCTTAACTGCTAGCTTTAGTGTTCGCTCTCCATTTCCAAGTTAGCCGTGTGTGCCCTCTCTATGGGTCGGAGCCTTGGAGGAGAGAAGAGGTGAGACGCATCCTAGGCACCTAAACCATCAGTTACTTGTGCTTAGAGAGGGTGAAACAGCCTCCTCATGGTTGCACAGCTGAGTGGCAGAGCCTGGATTCAAACTCAGGTTTACCTGAAGGCATAGCTCATGCTCCTAACCACTTGATTGTCTCTGTGGCCTAATTTAGTAGTTCACTCAATCTTGCTCTACAGAAGCACAAACCATGGATGCTGGAAGGAACAGGTAATCATCCAACATAACCTCTCACCCAACACAGTTCTATTCTTTCTAGCATCGTCAGTGGCCGGTCAGCTCACTTCTACTCAGATACCTTTAGGGATGGTGAGCTCATTATCTTCCTCCAGGCCGCCCATCTCACTGATAGAAATGCTTCCTCATAATAAATTGAGCTTTGCCTGTAAGGTCCTAGCTCTGCTCTCTGGACCCTACCTAACCTGGGTGCCACATCCACAGACTGTCTTTTACTTACCTGAAGTCTATATTCCCCTGGAGGGTTCATTTATGAACACGTATTGTTCTTTTCTGTGCCAGATGCAGGGATACACAACACTGTTACTGCCCTCAGGATGCTCACAGACTAGAGAAGCCAGTGGTGGACACAGGAGCCACAAAGCAGCAAGGAAAGAGCGGAGATGAGGGAAGCACTGTAGCAGCCGGGGGCACATGGAAGCCGCAAGAACAGAGACTCCTTCAGTGATTCATTCCCAGCACCAACACAGCTCCTGGCACACAGCTGCTATGAAATCAATGTTGAATGAACAGATGAATCGGGGATTCCCTGGGAAGGTGATCTCCTGGCTGAGGCTCAAAGGGGATCGCGGTATTCGGCCACAGGGAGAGAAGTCCTGGCTTTGTGAAATGTTGATTGATTGTTACCATTAGAAAACTGGGAGATTTCACATTAAAACTTGGACCTGTGGCCTCTCCTGAAATCTTGGAAGATCTCGCAACATTGGGCCCACGATTCCTCAGGGTGAGCCTCTCTTTGCGCTAGGTAGCCGTGGCCAGCTCCAGACACATTCTGGGACAATCAGCTTCTCTCACACTTTCCAGCCTGGCCCTGGCAGGGGTCTGTGCCAACTCTCGTGTTGAACCCACCCCTTCAGTTTCCTCATTACTCTTATGTAGAAAGCTTTAAATTTAGTGATTTTCAACTTGAAGGATGAAGAAAAAATAGCCTCTTAGAGATGAAAAAAAAAAAAATCTTATATACTGGAAAGATTCTAACACAACTCCCTCTTCCTGTCCTCTCTCTCCCCACGCACAGTGAAAAGCACTGTCAGAAGCCCAAACTCACCCCTGCCGCACTGGCAGTGCCGGCGTGTGGAAGTCCCACCCACGACGTTTCTCTGAGCCTGCGGAAAGATGCGTAGAAGCTTACTCTCACCTCACACAACAGCAGTCGCTCCCTCCCTCTCTAATCATCACTGGAGTGTGTCACCTAGCAACGCAGCATCCATCAGGGGTAGCAACCACTCGCCAATTCATTCATCCCTTCAACAGACACCGACAGGGCTGCTCCCACGCCTGGGATAGGAAGGGACTCAAAAAAGATTTGTTGCATGAATGAATGAAGATACAGAGATGAATGAGGCCCAAAGGAGGTCATCCTCGGGGCAGGAGAAATATAGATTTTTTTTTAAAAAGGGTTGTAATACAGGCCATAGTAGATGTGTGCATGTATATGTAAATTCTACAGAGGAAGTCAGAGTCCTGTTTAGGAAAGTCAGAGAAAGAAGAGGAGATAGTCCAGCTAGGTCTTGAGAGAGGAACAGGGGTTTGTTAGGACAGGAAGGAGGAACAGGAGAAACCATAATTCAGATCAGAGAAATATCATAGGCAAAGGCCCCGAGGTATGGCTGCATGGTATGTCTGGGGCCACAGGCAAGTTTAGTATCAATTAAGCAGAGAGTACAGTAAGATTCCTAAAATCTATGCCCACAAAGGTTCAAGCCGGTCCCAAGCTCAGGCAGGAAGATCAGAGTTCTTTTGAGACAGAGGACAGGCACACATCCCTGCATGGCCCACTCTGAACACAGACCTGGCCTTCCCTGGTCAGAAGAATGTTTGCAGAATAAAGTTGAAGATGGAACAGAGACAGGAAGGAGAAACTGGAGCCATCCACACGCCAGGCATGGCCAAGATGCTGTCTTCGTGATTCCCAAATATATTTTTGCTTGCTCCCTTCACAGTTGTTACAGAGCCCACGTGATCTGGCCCTGCCTACCTCACCACCCTCGTTTTGTGCTTTTTACTCATGGGGGTTTGTTTCTCCATTCATGAATTGCTAAATTCATTTCCAGGAAGGAACTCAGGAACCAAAACAGTTATTTTAACAGGAAGAAATTAATGTAGGAAATTGGATAAAACATTGAAGGACTGAAAGACAAAATTGGAACACTGAAGTAACATGGAAATAGTAACTGCAGGTTCATGGAGCTGAGACCTAGACTTCTGAGGAAGCTGTGTGTGACAGACACTGTCATTACCCCTCCCTCTCATTTCCTCGAAGCATGCTCTATTCCTGTGAACCCCAAGGCTCCCTAGTGCAAGCATCCAAGACTTTCTGCCTGAAGGACATTCTCTGGCCACAGGAACATGGCTCAGCCTGAACGTGAGCAGTACCGAAGTACCAAGAAGTTGACACCCCCAGGGGCAGCCCTCAGAGAGAAGTTAGTGGATAAATACCACATTTCCTTACTCCTGGAGTAGAAGAATCCCGAGTGCTCTGTACACCTCCCAGAGGTAATCTGAGGTGGGTCCTAGTTGCCCACAGTAGTAACCACTCATGTACCCTGTGTCAACCATACCCTTCCATCAGCTTCCTTACTTTTCCTGACTCATTTTCCCTCTACTGGGGCTTCCTGGATCATGTTCAAAACAAGCTACCTGCTCTCAAATCCTCACCTAAGGATCTGCACTTGATGGAATCTAAAATATCTCTGTTACCAGAAGTCATTCCAGGAAGCTCTCAGAATGAGATTTTGAAACTGGGTCATTTGCCAGCCAGATCAAGGCATCAAGGACCCTATTACCGATGTCAAGTGGGACGGAGGTACCCCCAAGCATGCTGTCCAGCACAGTTACTAGGATTGGGATGGGGTACAGGTGGAAGAAGATGCATTGGTGTCTGTAACAACTCTATCACTTGAAAAATAGGAGGGTCATGGTTATTATGGGGACTGTGGAGCTGGTTGGATGTTTTAACTCCCATAAAAGTGTAGAAGGAAGAAAATAATAGACTCGATCAGTCAATTCTTACTTCATGTGAAAACCAGAAAGTCTCCATGGTGGCATCTAAAGTGACTCTTATCCCCTGTAGCTAGAGGGCAGACAGTGCAGAAAATCAGGCCCAAGATTTTATTTCAGAGTTACAAAGGAGACTTAATTCACAATCCTAGCAAATCCCCTCTGCTAGAGATGGGAAAGAGAAGGAGTGGGCTCTGAGGCCTGTGCATGACATTTGAGTAGATGCAGCTGAATACCTTAAATACCCAGATTCACCTTAACCACCTGGGACAGCAGAACCGGCTCCTCCCCCGCACTAAGGGAAAGCAGCCTCCATTCTCTGGGGAGCAGGCGAAGACCTCACAGAGGCAGATGTCTTGCACAACGATACTCGCCCTCCTTGAGATCTGCCCTTTCCTGCCCTCAAGGCTCCTAGACTGAAAACTAGGGTCAAGTGTTATCAAAAGAGCTTCAGAACCTGGCTAATATGTTCCAGCAGAAACCAGGAGGACATGCCTGGGAATGGATCTTGAGAGCAATGGACCAGGGAGGGTGGACTATAAGGCTGAAATAGGGAGCGTATGACCACGGGGGAGCCCTCACATGATTCAGGATTTAATATTCTGGCAAGGACTCGGAGAGCCAGTTCTGATACCCTCTAAAATAGCCCCTTAGAGCTTGGAAACAATAATATCATATATAGGACGTGGAAATGCTGGATTTGCCTTGGCAGAGTGTGGAGAAAAGGGACAGAGGTGAGCATGGATTTATTATCTAAAACCAGAGAACCTGTCGGCTGATCACAATCTCTAGGACACTGTCTTCACTAAAGCAGTATGAAATGCATCAATGAGAGGTCAGCGTTGTTGAAAAACTCAATGGGAATGATCTTCTGTGGGCCAGGATTTACATAAAAGATACAGCTGTGGACCTGGGCTCCCTCGTGCCGATATGAATGATAGGATTCTGAATCCGCAGAGGCCAGGCGGTAGCACTTAATCACCAGAGGCAGGGGGGACACAAGGATGGTAACGGGGAACAAAACTAAAACCGTAATCAGTTGGCCTTTAACAGGGATCCGTGGTGATCGATGGCTTTGGAAGATGGCTAAATCAGAAAACCTCAATCTCTCACCTATTTGGCAGACATGAGTTGGTTCTAACACCCAGAACCCATTGAACGAAGGGAAGGCCAAGTCCCCTCAAGGAAGGACCCTGCAATGCCATGACAAGTATATATGATACAGGTTCCTCAACTTCTCCAAAAGGACTTTGGTCATTTACCAGAGCGAATGTACACTACATAACAGAGGAACACACAGATCTTTTGAGAAATGTTAGACACAGGAGATCCAAATGCCATCATGGCCCATTGTTAGGAGAAGCTGGTGATAAATGGAATCACGGTCCTCTGGCCATTTCTCACATCTCCAAGTGAGTAATCAGGATGGATATACACTTATCATCCAGCAGAGTCCACACATTTATTCCTCGACTTAGAGAGTAAAAACCATTATGTTTGGAAAGTCCAAGAAGTCTCCGAAACTGTGTTGAGTCTTTCCCTTGACCACCACAGCCAATCAGAAGCACGCCTACAGCCCAGATACAATGGTAGAGAGTGCTACCCTGTTTAAGTCACTGGGGTAGCCCTTGCAAAAGCCAGATGGAGCACGATAGATGACAGTGGACTTCGCCAAATGGTAGCCCTCATCACAGGTGCTGTGCCAGATACAGTAGTTTTACTGTAACAGAGGAATAGCCTCTGGCATGAGGTATGCAGCTGTTGATCTGGCAAATGGCATTCTTTTCAACAGCTACCGGGAGGGAGGCACAAAGCAGATTGCATTCACCTGTGATGAACAGCAGGCCCCCCCCGCCCCCCGCCGCCCCATTTCACAGTCTTACCCCAGGGCTAAGTTAACTCTGCTGTTTTCTGTCACGATATAGTCCTAAAGACTCTCGATCATCTTGACACTGATCCTACCATATACCACATCATCATGCAGCTTGTGAACTGCGAGAATGTTACAATGATCTCTAAAAGGCACAGCTGCTCCAGTGCCTAGCTGCTACGATCCTGTGTGTCGGGTCCGTAACTGCTCACGGAGGCTGTGGTTAACATTACTTAATTTCTTCTTCCACCACCCACCCTATGTTTCTTTTGCCCTCAGCCAGGACTTCAGCAGATTAGGTTTCTTCACCTGGTAGAGTGACTCAGACTTCGTTTCTAAAGGGTCTGAATTCTCAGTGGTCCTGCTTATTGGGGTTGCTTTAATTAGCCATTAACTTTAACTACTGGGCATAGAAGAAGAGATCCCACATAGAATCCTTGGAGTTCCAGACATAGCTCTGCTACCCCCATTGTAAGCAACAATTTGATCTGGTAATTGGGGTGCACCATGCCAGCCAGTAAATAACCTTTTCCTTCAGCGATTGAAAAATGCAAAATGTCCAGATTCCAATTCAACGGAACCACAGCTGTTGTCCTCTAATATTAGGAAATACCGCTCCTTTGGGAGCTAAGACCTCCCATAAAGCTGAAAGTTGTGGGAGTAGGAATAAAAAGTAGATGTAGGAATGAGGAGCTCATCCTATTCCAGATCCTCAAACAGCACTGTACATCGATCACTAGTTCCAAGCTCTGTGATCACAGACACCCACTTTTCAGGGTGTTTTTCTCCACTGACGCCAGAGCAAAATGTTCAGTAGGTCATTCCATCATTCTATCAGGCCAGCTGCTTCTGGGCCATGGGGCACAGTCATGTTAGTGAATTCTATGCTCACAGCTGCAATTCTTTTCCTCAGCAATTATTCCCTGTTCAGAAGTTCTGTTTGTGTGGAATGCTGTGAGCGTGCCTAAGGCATCCCAGAAGTCCATGGATAGTGGCGCTGGCAGAAACACTGCAGGTAGAAAAGGCAAACCCTACCTAGAATGCATATTTATTCCAGCGAGGGCAAACTGCGGCCCACTTCGTGATGAAAGGCCACCAATGTAATCAGCCTACCCACAGGGGGCTGGCTGGTCCTCCTGTGGTACGATGGCATATTGGTGGGGAGTCAGTGTTGGTCTCTGCTGTTGGAAGGTTAAACGCTCAGGAATGGCAGTAGCCAGGTCTGTCTCGATGAGGAGATGCTCTTGTTGTTTATCCTCCATCTCTGCCACATGGACCCACTGAATAAGTGCCAGACTGGCTGGGGAGAGAGGCTGACTGACATTCGCAGAGTGTGTGATTTCACCCACGTGATTATTGACAGCCTCCTCTGCAGTAGGTGTCCTTTGAAGAGCATTCTCATCGGCCATAGATATGATATGTCTACACAGTGCTATTCTGGAGTCTATCAACATACCTCTTCATCAGATTTCCCAGTACCCATCTTCCGGGCCTGTTCCCTCGTCTCTGATAGCCACCATACATAAGTCCAACTTCAGGTCATCCGTAAGTCTAGACCATGCAAACGATTAAATATTCTCCAAGTTCTGCCCCCGGGAGGATTTCTCGTCATCATTGTGTTTTCAAGAACACTCTTGATTGGGGTTGCAATGCTGATAGGGTGACAGCTAAAAGGCTGATGGGGAACTTTACACTGGACGATCTAGCAGAAAACACCTGGTCATTCACAAAGAGAGACAACCAGAGACGTCATGTGATGCGACGGGAAGTTCATAGCACCATCATACGGATGTCATCAGCAAAGCCCAGAATATGGGAAATTCTAAAAGATAAATTTTCTGGTTTCTTACAAAATATTTAAAAAGAGGGAGAAGAAATGTTATAGATTAAAAAAGCCTTAAGAGACATATGCAGTTATGTTAAAAAACAAAGTTCTGGACCTTTAATGATCGAATCCTTATCTGTTAGAGATACATATTGGTCTTTTTATGATGGAAATAGAATAGATTCTGAGATTGCTTTATAATAACCAGGCAGGAATAAATGAAACTAAATTGGCTGTATGTTGATAATCATTGAGGCTGAGTAATGGGTATGGGTTGATTATGTTATTCTCTCTGCTTTTGTGTAAGCTTTACATTTTCCGTGTTAAAAGATCGTTTTTGTTTTGTTTTGGATGTTCCTCGACCTTACGCCCTCTTCGGCCTCATTCCTCTAGTTTCTCTTCACATCGAAATTTCTTCAGCGGTTAATCGATCACTCCCTCCCTCCTGTTTTCTCCTCAATTCTTTCAGGTTTGGCTTTCAGCTCTGTTACTCCTTTGAAATTTCTCTTGCCAGAGTCACCAAGGATGTCCCTGTTCCTAAATCCAATGGTCACTTTTTTTGTCTTCTTTTTCCTTGACTTCTCAGTGGCATTTCACATTGTTGGTCCCTCCCCCTTGCTTGGAACACTTTCTTCCCTTGACTTCTGAGAGGCCACACTCTTCCAGTTTCCCTCTAGCTTCCTTGGCTACGATCCACGCCAACCCCCGCTAGATGATTTTGAATAACTCCGCACTCCGGGATTTATATCTCTAGTCCTGCTCTTATCTCTGAGAATTCTCTTTAAACACCTACCTTTGTGATAGCTCCACTTGGATATCTACATGGCAGCTCAGCTCTAACGCAACCAACCCTGTTTTGATTTCTCCTTGGCTCCCATATCCACCCCTTCCCCAGTCTTCCCCATCACAGTTAAAAGCTCGGCCACCCACCCAATTGCCCATCCTTGTAACTTCTTTTTCCCTCAAGCCCAGCGCCCCCCGCCTCCCTCCCATCCATCAGCAACTCTGGTCTCTTCTACCTTTAATATAAGAGCCCTGAATCTCACCTCTTCTCACCTGCTGGCCCCTCTGTGGCTCTCTGGGCTCAAGCTGTCACCTGGGCAACCTGATGTCCCAGAAATCACTGCCATGGCTTCATCATCACTTCAGTCTTTGAACTCCACTGTTTTTATCTCCTTTATTTGTCTCCACTCCTGTCATCATCTTTATCTCCACTCCTTAGCGTTTTAATCTACTCGGCTTTAAAATGAAGTTTTCTAAACAAACAATGGGCTTTTCATCAAAACCCGGTGATTATTTCAGGGGGCAAACTGAAACGGGGCCCGTGCCATGGATTTGCTTGAGTGATAGGGAGGGGCAGTGGGTGAGTAGACAAAACCAGACCCCCGTGAGCTGATAATTACAACCGCGATGCGCAGCTGGGGGCTCATTGTACTGTCATGACTACCCTTTATATTCGAAATTCTCCATAATAAAATGACACAGCGTACCCAAGATTACCAGCTCGTCTGTAACTGACTTTATGGACAGGAACACTTTTATCTGGCTCTTAAGGCAAGATCTAGCTACGGTGATCTGCAACAGCGACAATTTGGTGAGGGCTTACAGTTAATAACTAGATTAGTGCCGCATGGCGAGCAAATCACTCCCGAGCTCCACCAGGGCAGGGCCGAGGGGTTTATCTCGCTGTGCTCACTACTGCAGCCCCGCCCGGCACCCAGGACACCTTTGTGCGAGCGGGATTGCTCGCAGCTCCCCCACCCAGAGCTCCGCCCCTGGCAGGGGCCCCTGCACGTGCGGCCGCGGGGACCCCGGGCGCCTCTTTCCTTCAGCCGCAGGCAGGTGACTGGCAGGTTAGCGGCGGGACGGCGGGCAGGCAAAGAGGATCAGCGAAAGTCCTGGGTCGACGTCCAAACAGAGC
>NW_006440626.1:3564472-3569155 GCF_000325575.1 Pteropus alecto
TGCGGAATGTGCGCGCCGGCTCGCCGAGCCAAGACCCCCCGCGCGCGCCTGCCTTTGTGTGTCTGGGTCTGGGCGAATGACACCACGTCGGTTTTGTGTTCCTGTTCGAGTTCCCTTTTCAAGTCCCACCCTAGCGTTCAGCGGGGCAGATAGATGCCCTTGCAGTCCGGAGAAAACAACTTGTTTATTTCAAAACAAACGCGTCCCACGCCGGCCTGCGGCAGCCTCCCCCTGCTCCAGAAATGGCGCCTGTGTCCCGACCCCAACCAGGTCACGATCGGGAGACAGGTGTGCCCGTGGGGGCTCGACTGCAAAGCAAAGGGGGACGTAGTGTGTGCGGGTGATTTCCCCACCCACGGGCCTTTCAGAGCTGCGTGCTGGGCGCAGCATGGGAGGGCAGGGGACTCAGAGGCCAGGGTTACAGTGGTGGCCGCAGCAAGGAAACCCACAAAGCCCAGGGCCGGGTGCTGGAGACTTGGGCTGGTGGGTTGAGTCCTTCATTCCTCTACCCACGGAACTGATAAGCCCACCCCCAACGGCAGTACTGGGGTTCGGGGTTGAAACCGCAAGACACTGTTTTAGGGACAGGCAGGCTGTGTCCGCAGGATCTGTGTGACTTCAGCAAGTCGCCTCTTGGCGCCTTTTTCCTAGTCTGTACAATGGGAATGACAGTGTAAAATCGAGCATTTGTGCTTGGCCTCTGCCGAGCTCAGCGAAGTCCCTGCCTCTTTGCTCCCAAAGAAAACGCATGGCACAAACCTGGCAAACGTGCCCTAACACACTTCAGCGTGGAACAAACCCAGTCGCACGGGTTTTCATTCCTTCCTCTTATTAAATGCTCTGAGGGCTCTGGCACCGGCCCTGTGCTGGGCGGAGGCTGCAGTGATGAAGGCAGCAGGCCGGGCCTGGAGAAGCCAATAAAAGACCAGACTCTCCTTCTGATGAGGAAGTAGGCCCTGGAAACTGCCGGAAGCCACCGGCCAGGGGCCCTGTCCTGCCCGGGGCCCTGCCCGGTCAGGGTCCAGGGTCTCCAGGTAGTACCCTGCACTTGGAGTATTTGCTCCCAGACGTTTTTTAAAAGGCCACGTGGCCCAAACACTTGATGCTCCTCCTGAGTGATGGTGAGATACTCAGGTTAGACTCTGAGAAGCCGACTCCCAACCCTCTATAGCCTGAAAGATCCTTTTTTCTTGCCACTTCTGCATGGTGAAAAGCTCTGAAGGGAACCAACTTTCCTGAGTCCTGCGCTGCTTAGTGCCTGATGCCTTCATCCTTCCCTCAGAAGTTTCAACACTGTGGCTTAGATGGTCCCATCCAGGGCCTGTCCCCAGGGTGTTCAGCGGGTGAATATTGAGTGAATGGAGAAGTCTCCTTTTATTTCCCCCTGAGTGGGCCCCACAGAGTCATAACAGGTTAATAATCCCAGCCACTGTTTGCTAGGTGCCTCTGCTGTGCCAGGTTCTATGCCAAGTGCTAAGTTCATGCTCTCATATAAGAGGACACTCAGGCAGTTCAGCCAAGCCCAGGCTGGACCCTGGTGTTGGATAGACTCTGGAGGTAGTGAGCTTCCCACCCTGCCCTGCTGGGCTTGCACAACTCCAGTGGCAGCTGATTGGCCTGACACTTCCAGTACAGGGGCCGGAGTCAGCACAGGGGCCTGGGCTGTCGTTCTAGAAGTTTGCATGATCATCAGCTCATCCAGGGGCCAGGTCCTACTGATTCTATTCCTAAATGTCCCTTGAATCCATCCAGGTCTCACCATTTCTCCCTAGATCACCACACAGAGCATCCCCCCATCTCCCCAACCAACCCCAACTGCCAGTTCTCCTTGTTTAATCCCTTCTTACCCTGGAACTTCCAAAACAGCAAATGACATCCTGAAAAACCCTAGAGAGTGGGCTCTTTGCCCTCTGAATGAAATCCACACTTTTAGGTGGGTTACAAGGCTCTGGGCCACATTTTTAGCCTGTTTCCAGTCTCCCCACTGCAGGAGTTAAGATGCAACAACACGGAACAGTTCTCATTTCTTGCCCTGCACAGCTGGGCCTCCACCAGGGGTGCCCACTGAGCCACCTGTTTCCCTAGGCAGAGCCCAAAGGCCTGGATGCTGCCAGGTGGTAGTCACCTGTTCTGGCTCCTTTGTAAGAACAGTGAGCTCCTTGGTGGCAGGACTGTCTTATTACTCACGGACTCCCTAACGTCCAGTACAGTGTACGTTGAGTAAGTCGAATGAATGAATCAATGAATGATGCAGGTTGGACCAGCCCATCCCCGTGGTCTCCAGTGAGTTTCCAAGCTACACTTAGAACAAATAATCATAATTTGGTTGCACTCCCACCCCACATCAGCGGAGAAGAGCAATGGCAGGTCTAGAGAGGGAGCTGTGTCGGCCACATGAGGGTCCAGGAAGCCCCTGGCCAGCCAGAGAGAGCCGCTGAAGCCCATGTAAGAACCACCTTCCCCTCCCTCTCTCATCTCAGGCAGCTCTTTTGACCATCCCAGAAAACCGTCCTGCATCTGTATGTGGCTTCGCTGTGTAAGAATAGCTCTGAGTTTCTTGTCAAACTTTTTTACAGAGGACAGAGGAAGGTGTGTGTGTGTGTGAGGTGATTTAATATTAGCTAGCATTTACCATACAGGCGCTGGGGGCTTTCTATGTATAATCTCATTTAATGCTCACATTTCCATTTTACAGTCGAGAAAAAGGCACAGAAAAGTTCATTAGCTTCTGAAGACAGAAAGGGGCGGAGCTGGGATTTATTTGAATGCGGGTCGTCACACTCCACTATGATTTGAATTTAGGAGAAAAAGATGGGCCTTTTCTCGGCTCGCTGGCTTGCAAGGGCCATGGGCCTCCTGGAGATACGCTGGCCTTCCTTCCCTCCCAAAGCGGTTTAGAAGCAGAGTCTGAGGGAACGTGCAAAAGCGACCTCGTTACCATGGCAACAGCCCTGTCGCTGCAGCTGTGATTTTTGCAGGCTGATTATCAGCCATACCTGAGAGGTGCAGGCATCCGCAAAGTGGCTGCACCTGCTGGGATTCCAAGGCAGTGATGGGGGAGGGGCGGCCAAAATCTGCCTCTGTCAGCCTAGCCTTGAGAAATGTTGATCAAATCTATGAAGGTCAGCCTTTCTCTTCCTTCCATAATCTCTCTGTTTATTACCTTCAGATTCAGGTAACTTACAAAATACAAAACGTCAGAACAATGCGCGTCATGGGGCAATTGCTTTTCTCTGCAGAACCCTTCAGTGGCTCCAAGTAATCTGTCACACTGGCGAGTTACTGCTTTGGGACAAATAGAATGTGGACTGGCCATAATGTGTTTTTGCCCCATTAAGAACAAATGTCTAAATTCTGCAGATCCTCTCCCATCTGGGCTCATTTCTTTCCCCCCAGTTGCCCCTCCCCCACACAGACCATCACTGACCAAAGCACAGACCTACTTTCATTTTCACCTTTGACCCCTGTAATAACTTCTCCAATATTCTCCCACTACAAGCATACATTTGCTCTACAGGTATTTCAACCTCATGCTCTTAGCCGACCCCTCCCTGCTCCCTGGAGCCGGTGGTCTAGCAGGAATTGCCCAGGAAGGGAGTCATTGTCAAATCCAGTAATGTGGAGAGTAAAGAGGTGGGAAGCTCAGCGTCTCTGAAATGCCCAGAAGGACAAGGTGAGCTGGGGGAGGGAGCGGGTGGGAGAAGGAGAGAGGAGAGAAAAGGCTTGAGGGCCAGGCGGGGTGGGAGCCTGGAGGGCTTCATATCCATCAGTCTGCAGCCAGTGAAGGCAGGACCCACTGAGGGCAACAGAGGCAAAAAATTTATCCAGGTTCTAACTCAGCCCTGCCTCCGCCACAGGGCTGACTGCCATAGCCCTGAGACCAAGAGCACACTCTAGCCTTGGTCTCCCTCGGGAAAAGGGAGGACTGGTTGAGATAGTCTTTTAAGCCTTTGAACAATTTGAAACCCTACAGAAAGGTCAGATTTGCAACACAGAAAGTTTTCTCAGGCTGGAGAAAGGCCGCCCCAGGCCTCCCACACTTCTCTCTAATCTATCCCGGGTACTGAGGTTACAATAAGAGTCCCCCATCCCCTCCCCATGAACTTGGAAGTTGGACTTTTATTTTTCAAAGTCAATTAGAAGAATAATATATAATGGAATAGAACTTACAAATGTTAGGTCACTAAAACTCTGGGGATAATTTAACAGAAGGTAGAGAGCTGAAAAAAAATCTGGTCCTACATTGGGACATTACAACCAAGTGAAAATGGGTGAACTACATCTACGCATTCCAGCCAGATAAGGTCTCCAAAACATAATTGAATAGGTTTGAGGAGGGCCTGTGGCCTTTGATTCCGGGTTTTTTTTTTCAGCTATAAAATGAGAATAAAAAATAGTGCAACCTCACAAGTCACTTGTGAGGATTAAATGAGTGTATGCTCCTCTAGTGGGGACGGCATAGTAATGGCTCGACAAGTGTTAGGTGTTAATGCTGTTCTCATGAAAAATTACTTTGGAAGTGGTGGAAGTATAGTCCATGACCATAATGACGGTCAGCGGCCCAGACAGTATAAACAAGTAAACACTCACATGAATATATCATTATAAATTATGATAAATGCAAAGAGGAAAAATGAACCCTGAGGACAAATGTGGGGTCAGCGAGGAAAGGGGAGGGTGCCA
>NW_006440626.1:3569469-3600626 GCF_000325575.1 Pteropus alecto
AAAGAGAGACAATGCTGAAGGGAAAAGACTATCGAAAAGAAACAGAACTAGACATTTCTGGGTGGACTCTCCATTCTTCAGAAAAGAGTGGATGGAATCTTCCCCAAAATGCAAGTCCCATAATGTCATTTCTAGGCTTAACACACTTCAGTGGCTCTCCGTCCTGGGGATAAAGCCCAAACTCCAGGTTCTCCTGCAAAATCTGGCCCCACATCCCTTCTCCACCTCTCTGATATCTGACCTTTGCTGCCTACCTTTTCCCACCCAAGGGCTGGGACTATTCCTTTGGCCCATGAGTCGTCAGGCTATGTCCCCTCATCCCTTGCCCCCCACTCACCTTACAGGTGACCTCTCTGGGAACATCCTTCTCTGTTCTTTCTTATCACTGACTCCATGTGGAAGCAGCCAGTCACTCATTTAACTCGCTCATTATCTCCCTGGTGACAGCAGGGGCTGGTTTATTTTGCCCCGCCCCCATCCCAGTGTCTCCAGGGCCAGACACATGGGAGACACTGGACAGACGTGAGGCTTCATGTCCGGGCCATCCCCTCGTTTCCTAAAAGATGTTCTCTCTCCCTTCCACGCCTCCGTTCACCTCACTAACGCCTAAATAACCTTTAGCTCTGGATGGATCTAGAGGTTCTCTCTTCTGAGAAGGCCACCTCTCTGGGTTTTCAAACTGTGCTATAGTTGTCCCCCTCCAATTATCACATAATTGTACCTCTGCTTCTCCCGGAGCTTAGATTCCAGTGGAAGGAGACAGAAAATGAAAAGAAAAAAAAAAAAAAAAAAGGAAAAAACATATAGTGCTATGGGGGAAAGGAAGTAGGCAGTGTGGGAGGAGAAGTGGCAGTTTGGGGTAAGGTGCTCAGGGAAGCTCTTGCTGAGAAGGGTGACATTTAAGACTTGAAGGACAAAAGGGATGGGGGGCACCAAGGGGACAACTAGGGGAAGAGCAATGGAGGCCAGTATAAAGGCCCTGCCTGGAAGGCGTGGAGCCAAGGTGACTGAAGTGAGGAGGGGCAGGGAGGGAGTATGTAGACACTGAGACCATCGTAAGGCCTTTGGCTTTTATACTAAGTGAGATGGGGAAGCTGCAGGGCTGCAGGCTCAGGATGGATGGGATTTGACTTAAAGGAACCAACATGCACTGAGCCTTCCCTGGCCAAGCTGAGTACTAAGGACGGAGATGCCTATCAGACTCTGATCCAGTCCTCTAGGGGCTCCCAGGGCTGTGGGGTGCCCCCAGTGAAGTCAGATTTGCATTATGAAAAGTCACTCCTGCCAGCACGTGGATGGACTGGGATACTTTGCCTGCCTTGTATAGTGTGTTCTGATGAAGATTTATTCGATATAAATGAGTAAGACAGACAAGTTCCACTTCCAATCTCTTCTTCTCTTCATTCTTCTTCTTCCCTGCTTGTCTTCCTTTCTTTCAGAAACATATTTTCAAAGCCTATTACACTAGCAGCAGTACCGGATCATAACCCACCGAATAGAATACCCATAAATTCATACTGATATCAATGAATAAATAAATAAATGGAGCAGGGAGGAAGGGACAGCTCTTTCTTACAGAAGGATTCCAATTAAAAAATGCAGGAGTGAGGGAGATAGAAACTCACCATTGGAACACCACAGTTACAATCATTGCAGGTAAGGTCCAGCGATGGATGTGAAAATTAGTGGGTAAAAGTTTGAGGAGAAACAGAATATTTGCATTATTTAAAACTCTCTCCTCCAAGATATTTGTTAACTACAGAGGGAAAAATAATAATGAGACAGTGGGGAAACCTGCAGACACCGTCTTCACCAAGTGGTTAAGCTTGATGTCCCAGGAATGGGACACCTCAGTGTCAGGCACCCCCGATGCACCGAGAAGAGGGGACCGTCTGCGTTCTTCTTCCCCAGAAGGCGTAACCTCTATTCATCTAATCATGAGAAAACAGGAGACAAACCCAAAGTAAAGGACATTCTGCAAAACACCTGACCGGTACTCCTCAAGTGTGTCAAGGTCATGGAAGATAAGGGAAGACTGAGGAACTGTTACAGATTAAAGAGGACTAAGGAGACATGACAAGTAAATTGTGTGGAATCCTGGACTGGATCCCAGAACAGGAAAAGAGAGAAAAAAAAAAAAAAGGACATTAATGGGGAAATTGGTGAAGTTTGAATAAACGCTGTAGTTTTAGTAAATAGTACCGGGCCGATGTTATTTCCTTGGTTTTGATCATTCTACTGTGTGTGGTTATGTAGGATATGAGCCTGAGAGAAAGCTGGGTAAGAAGACGTACGAAAACTCTCGGTGCTATTTTTGCAACTTTTCTGTAAATCTAAAATTATTTCAAAATAAAAGGTAAAAAAAAAAAATTTTTTTTTGAAGAAGCCTATTATAACCCGAGCACCCAGCTTGAGAGCTCCAGATTCCACTTCTCTCTTAAAGGAACCAGGGCTCCTTAGACAGTAGCCGATGCCAGGTCCAGGCCAGAACACAAGGAGACCGTGGAACAGCAGGAAACATCAGCAAGCAAAGAAACTGTCAAGACTCACCAAGTTGAAGAGATTTTTACAGACCAAAGATGGGATAATTTGAACATCAATAAGAATGTATCTTGGGGGTGTGAGTGGGGTATGGGCAGGCCAGGGTTGATGGTTATTGGGCTGACAAAGATTCGTTACCCTATTCTGTCTATTTTCGGTATATGTCCAATATTCTGCATGATAAAGTCTTTTAAAAACATCTGCAATCTATAACTTAGCGGTAACGACTATTAACATTTTGTAGTCTACTGGTACCAGTCTTTAGAAAAAATACATGTGTATGTGCCTGTGTTTTTTTATTTTATTTTATTTTATTTTTTCCGTGTATTTTGTAAAATTTGGATCATACAACATATATCCCTTTAGCAAACTGTTTCTGTATTACCCTACCAATAAGTGTCCAACCAATGTCTAATTTTTAAAAGTCTTTCATGCCCAGAGTGCTGCAGATGCAATGTTAAGCCAGATTTCCCACCTCCGAGGCAGGCCGTGGTCTAGGGGAGAGAGCAAAGTCATCTCTGTGACTCCGTGGGCTTCTCTTTATAATGGAGCGCACTTTCTACCTCGCAACTATAGTTTCAAGGACAGAATATTCACTCTGTCCCACATGCCTCCCTTCCAAGGGAGACCTGGACTCATTCTAGGCAGTAGCCTCCAGACCTCTGAATGACAATGTCCAGCATGTAGTAGGCACTTAAGTGATATTAGCGAGCTCTACTTTAGAGCCTTGGGAGGCATTTGAGTAACGTTACATTTTTGTCATTCATGCTTTCTCTGGACAGTGTCACTGCCTTCCTGGCTGCATCAGCGACTTCTCCCTGGCCCCAAAGCTCCTGGCACCCCCATGGCTGCACCGCTGGTTTCCTGTGGCCTTTCTAGCTTCTCCAGCAGACCCTGAGCTCCTCGGGGCCCCCAGAGCCTGGCAGAGGGTCTGGCACAGAGGAAGCCTTCATAAACGTGTGCTGACTAAATGAAACGTGAAAGAAAGCCATCCGGATTGCATGACCAACAGTGTGTGCGTGTGTGTGTGTTTAATCAAACCCCAAACCCGAGTACCAACTCCTTGGCGACTTTTTACAAAATGAAGTGCCGAGGCAGCTGGTGGAGCTGTTCCCCTCCTTTCCTGGGCAGGCGCAGGAGGAAGGGTAAAGGGGGTCAATCGCAGCAGGGCAGCCGGGAGGAGGGGCGGAGTGCGCAGGAAAGGGAGCCGGAGGAGTGGAGGGGGGGCCTTTCTCTGGGGCAGGCGTCTTCCCGGTTTGGCAATCGTGATTGCTCCAGACCCAGCGCTCCCCGTCGCCCACACTTCCTCCTCATCTTCCCGCCTCTCAGCCTGCGCTTGCTCGGGTCTGGTTCGCCCTGGTCCTGCGCCCACACCCACCGCCTCCCTCCTCGGGGCTCGTTTACCTGGCAAGGTGCAGGATGCTGCCGGTTGCCCATCTTCGGCCTCCCTCGGCCTGGGGCCCAGGGGTTATACCGTGTGGGAGCTGTTTCGTTTCTGCTGTAAATGAGAGGCAGCCTTTCAGAAGAACTCTTTAGTGGAGCTAATGAGGACTTGTTGGGGAGAGAGCCCCCTTGTTCAAGTTTACAAAGACCCCAGGGACCCTTGTTACCCAGGCGATGAGACCTGAGCTCCTTCCGGCAGGATCCATGACTCGTCTACGTGTGGCTCCTCGGTCTGCGGTACAGGGCCCGGCATTTTAATGGGAGAGAGAGGAGCAGATTTGGGAAATATTTACTGAAGGAAGGAAGGAAGGAGTGAACAATGCTAAGTACAGCTGCAGTGACTGTAGGACAAAGTAGAGAAGACCAAGTGTTTCAAACTCTAGCAGACAGACCTGGGTTCAAATCCTCTCTCCGCCATGTACTAACTGTGACTCCCTGGGGCAAGTTGCCTAAGATGTCCTGAGCCTCGGGTTTCTCAACTGTAAAATAGAGGCAAAAAAAAAATTCTGCCTTATTTGTGAGATTTATGCGGGATCTTTGTAGACAAATGGTCGCTATTGTTATTAGTATTGTTCACTAATTCAACAAATATGCATTACACACCTACCACAAGCCAGGCACTTTCTAGGCACTTGATCAGACCACAGAACAAAAGGCACCGAGACCCCTCCCCTCATGGGGTTTATTTACATTCAGGCAGAGGAGAGACAATAGGGAACGAATAGAGTAAATGGAATAGCTGTTGGAAAGTGATAAATGCACTTTGGGAATGGGCCTGCGGGGGAGGATGGGTTGGATTGTTCTATTAAATAGGGAGGCAGAGTAGTCCTTGTTGAGAAGGTGGCCTTTGAGCAAAGGCTGGGGATGAGGAAGAGTTTTCCTACAGAAGGGATGGTCCTGTGCCAAGCTCCCCAGGCGAAACGTGCGTAGGGTGGCTGGAGTTGGGAAGAGGAAGTCATAGGTAAGGTGGCCAGACCGCGCGGGACATTGCCAGCCACATGAACTTGGTTTTTTAGGCCAAGTGAAAAGGAGGTACTGCAGGGTTTTGAGTGGAAGAATGACACGATCCGACTTACATTTTAAAGGATACCCTCGGCTGCAGGGCTGAGCACAGACTATAAGGGATAAGGGGAGAGGCCAGAACGGGCGCAGAAATCCCGGTGCCGGTGCTAAGTGGCAGCGGTGGTGGGTGAGAAGTAGTCGGTGTCTGGATCTGTTTTGAAGGTAGAGCCAGCTTGGTCTCATCGAAGGGTTGGGTGTGCATTGTGAGAGAAAGAGAGGGAGGGGTCCAGGATGATGGTGGGGTTTGGGGCCTGAAGACGTAGAAGAAATCAGTTGCTTCCAACCGAGGTGGTTGAGGCTGCGAGTGAAACAGGTTTGAGAAAGAGATCAAGAGTTCAATTTTGGGACAGACAGATGGCCAAAATTACAGCACAGAGAATATAGTCATCAATAGTATAATAACTATGTATATTAGTTGTACCATGTGGGTACTAGACTTATCAGTGTGATCACTTCATAAATTATATAAATGTCTAACCACTATGCGGTACACTTGAAACTAATATAAAAAACATTGAATGTCAACTCTAATTTTTAAAAACAGGGAGTTCAGTTTTGGATGGTTTCAGATCTTGACGTCAGTCAGATATCCACACAAAGATATCAAACAGGCTGCGCATGTAGATTTGGGAGTCGGTAGCACTACTATGACTATTTTCCCTCCGATCTCATGCTTCACGCTCACACCAACCAGTAAGGAAGGCAGGGCAGGCGCGATTCTCCCAGCTTGACAGAATGGAAAGTCTACAGAGAGTACATGTCAGAATTGGAAATGGGCATTCAAACAAATACTTGCACGTGAATGTTCAGAGCAGCACGATTCACGGCCGTCAAAAGGTGGAGCGAACTCATATGAACGGATAAGTAAAATGTGCCATGTCCCTACGATGTCATATTATTCAGCCACAAAAAAGAATAAAAAACAAATACAGGCTACAAGGTGGATGAACCTCGAAGACGCTAAACGAAAGAAGCCAGTCACAAAAGGCTGCATAATAATGCTATTCATACAAAATATTCAGAATAGGTAAATCTATAGAGACAGAGCAGATTAGCAGTTGCCAGGGGCAGAGGGAAAAAGGAAATGCGGGGCGGGGGTGACTACTTAATGGGTACAGGGTCTCCTTTGGGGGTGATGAGAATATTTTGGAACTAGATAGAGGTGATGCTTGCACGACACTGAAAATGTACTAAATGCCACTGAACTGTATACACTTTAAAATAGTTAATCTTCTGTTATGTGAATTATAACTCGAGTAGAAAACAAAACAAAACGATCAAAACAAACAAAAACAAAAGAAGAAATTAATGGCAGGCTCCGCGGCCCCCTGCTCTGAGCAGCGATGCCCACTGCTGTTCTGAGTGAGGCCCAGCTGTCTGTGTGAACTGCGAAGGACTCACGCCCAGTGAGAAGAGCAGATCAAAGAAGCAAAGGGATGTGTCCCCTGCAAGGTCAGTGTAGGGCGACTGGATTTCCCAAACCAGGAAATCTGGTCTGACAAGCATGGGATTCACACGTGAAATCAGCCCTTCCGGAAAACCTGTGGCTGGGGCTGCTCCCGCTCAGAGGGAATGTAGTCTGCTCTGGCACTTCCGGGTTTGTTCTGGTTGGGTAAGGAAGGAGCTGGAGCTGCCAACCTGGCTTCTCGGAGCTTCCATAGTTAACCCTACAGGGTCCAAGACCTCCAGAGCTAGAAGGGACTCTAGAGATTGTCTCTGAGGAAGTGGAAGCTCCAAGAAGATAAATACCTTCTCCCAACTCGCACAGCCTGAAGTGGGACTAGAAGGGCGGGAACCAATGTTTACATAGCTCCTACTCCATCTTTGTCCAGGATCCTTACAGACATTATCTCAGGTGTTAATAGCTCCATTGTGCAGAGGAGATTCAGAGAGCCTTAGTGACCTGCTGACATCACACAGCCATTAAGAGGGAGGGCTGGCAGTTGCATGTAGGTCCACCTGACTCTTTTTGCTAAGCCTTTATCTGCCTTGTTCACATACGTATCCCCCACACCGAGAGAAAGAATGGACGGGTCACACCACGCTCTGTCCACTCTCTCACATCTCCATCCAGATTCGCCTGGTTCAAAGTTAATAGATGCCCTGTGGCTCTCACAGAGCTGCCGGCGTTAACTTAGAAACAACAGCTGCAGGCACTCTAGGACAAAACCAGTGTGCCGCTGTCTGGCTAAACTAGTTAAGGCTTTTCCGGCCAAGCTGACGACGGTTAACAAAAAGCAGCAAAGAGCTAGAGAGAGACTTCCTAACATACCTTTCTCAGTATTGCCTGTGATTATGAACCAAGGATCTCCACCATCTTCACCTTACCACGGATCCATGGTTTAAAAAATGCTATCTACTGAGGACAATTGCTTTTAGATGGTAACTCAATTGTGGCCCCACTTTTCCAGCAGGGCTCCAGACAGGCAGGCAGTAACCCCTATTACCTCACTGGCTGATAGCATTTTAGCTCAGAGCAGGAAACTTGACAGTTTTGCAAAGTCATAGGGTTTGGACTTTTTGAAATATTGAAAAATAGCTTCTTAAGGCCATTCCAAACTAAGAAATGAGAGTGGGGAAATAGCCACAGCCATAAAAAACCTTAAAAGAATTGTGATTATTAAGCAAATAAATGAGAAAGCCTGAACTAAATAGATGGTTTTCTAGGAAACCATAAATTACCAAAATAGATCCTTGAAGACAATTAAATTTGAACCAGACCGAATATCACGTAAGAAAATGAAAATGATATCAAAAAGCTATTCTCCTACCCACAGAGGAAGAATTTAAAAAACCATCAGGTCCAAAAGGGTCATCAGGTGAATTCAACCGAAATTTTAAGGAGTGCTGAATAACAGTGCAATTCGAATGGGTCAGGATCCTGGGAATAATAATAATGCCCTACAGTTACTGAGCCCCTGCGTGGCAGATGCAGTTTTAAGTGTAGCATTTATTTTATTGTCACAATAATCCTGTGAAGAAGATAAAATTTTGTCCCCATTTTAGAGATTTAAAAACTCAGGCCAAAGCAGTTCAATAACCAGTCCAGGGGTATACAACCAGTAAATGGGAGATCCAAATTTGAACCTAGTGAGTTTAGTTCCAGAATTCACCCTCTTAACCACCATGCTAGGCCAACTCTTCGAAATTCCTTTTATGAGCATTATATTTAAATACCCAGATCTGTCAAAGATAGCACGAGAACCCTACAGACTAGTCTCATTGATGAGCATAACAGCAAAAACTGTAAACCAAATATTAGCAAATAAAATCCAGCAGCACATTAAAAAATGTAGATATTAAGTAGGTTCATACCGGGAATACAGGATGGTTCAATATTAGGAATATCATTAATATTATTCATTGTATTGATAAAACACTGGAGAAAAATTGTATGATTATTACATAATGCTGGAAAGATATTTGTTAAAATTCAAAAATCTATGCCTGACTTAAAAATAAAATTTTTAACAATAGGAAGGGAAGGATACGTCCTTGAAATACAGTTACACACACATGCATGCACACACACACACATAGATATACCTCAAGCCAAAAAGCCAATTGGTAAGGACAAAATACTAGATTGAAAGCATTCTCAAACTCAGGACAAAAAGATATTTCTACCATCACTTTTTATTTAAAATTGTTCCAAGGCACTTACCAATATAATTAAACAACAAAAAAAGAGGCATAAGGATGAAAAAGAAGAAATATAATCATTATTCACAGATGATATGATACAGTGATATCTGAGAAAACCTAAGAAATTCAACTAAAAAAACTATAGCGTAAAGAGAATTAGGTAAGGTGTCTAAATTACAAATTTAATATACAAAAAATCAATGGCCTTCCTATCCATAAAAAAGATTCATTTGAAAAAATAATGAAAGATTTATGTTATGACCCAGAAATCCCAGTTATGGAGATTTATCTTACCAATATACTTGTATATTTATTCATTCAACACTTATGACTGAATGCTTTCTCATTCAGTGTCAAATACCTTTCTGGGTTCCAAGAATAGAAATGAGTAAACAAACTGGACAAAAACAAGACAAAACAAAGGCAAACAAAAAAAACTCTTACAATCTGGTAGTAGGAAACTGATAATAAACGTAATTTAAAAGTAAATAATAAAATGTGTTAGGAAATGATAATTGCCATCAGAAAAAAAAAAATTGAGCGCGATAGGGAGATTGGGAAAGCCGGGTGGTCGGGAGGGGCCTCCTGGAGAAGGAAGGAGGTAAGGGATGAGCCATGTACATATGAGGGTAGGAGGAGGGAACACAAAGTCCCTGGGGTGGGATTGAGCCCGATGTGTGCACACAAAATAAGTCATGTCTGTAGCAGCAGAGGACTCAAAAAATAAATATTCATCTATGGGGGACCAGTTAAAGAGACAAGGACGCTACCAATGGAATACTATGCAGCTATACAAAAGAATAAGGAAACTACTAAGTGAGATGAAAAGTTCTCCAGGACATATTGGTTAGTGAAAAAAAAGCAAGAAATGGAGTAGATTATACAGTATGCTAGCTTTGTGTGCCAAAGAAGGGAAATCGATATCAGAAAGATGTTGATTCTTTTAATTTACAATTTTAACATAGGCTCTCCAGAAGAAACAGAAAAACTACTTTTTGAGAACTAAGAAAATTCTTAAAAAGAAGAATGAGGAGGAGGGCTAGTCCAACCAGGCATTAAAACATATTGTAAAACTATGGTAATTTAAAATACTTTTCGCTTGAGAACATGAATGGACAGATCAATAGAACAGAATAGGATACGGTAAGATAGGATAGGATAGGATAGAATATTCAGAAACAGATCCAAATACACACAGGAAATCATAGATCATGCAATAAATCATTTTGGGAATATTGAGTAGCCATCTGGAAACACATGCATTTGTATCTTTCCTTCATTACACTAAAATAAGCTTCAAACAGCTCACAGATATAAATCTAAAATGTGACAACATTAAAAAAATTTATAATTTTGCAGTGAGATGGATTTACTTACGCATGACTCAGAACTCATCAACTTTGACCACAATAGAATTTTTAAAATTTTCCATGGGAAAAAAAAAATAACAAAATCAAAAGAAAACAAACTGAACAATGATATACGCAACACACATGAGAGACAAATAACCACAGCATAAAAACAACTTTTCTAAATCAAAGTGCAAAAGACCAAAATCCTGTAGAAAAACAGTCCCAGGATATGAACGGAGTTCGCGGAAAAGGAAATTAACTTGGCTCTTAAATGTATTAAAAGATGCTTGACCTCATTGAAATTAAACTCACAGTGAGATACTATTTAATGATTGGTAAAGATAAAAATAATTCGATAACATATATGGCTCTTAATCTATTTTTATTGAACAGAGCTGATCTAGATAGAGACAAATTTCCTTGAGTTGCTAAATCACTGAGCTACAGGGCTTGGAGGCCCAGCTCTTCCATGTCCACCAGAACCACTGTGGGAGCTGCCTGGCCTTGGCCCTGGGAAGCCCAGGCAAGGATGCTCGTCCAGCCATACCTGTTATCCTCCCTCCATGCCCTATTCCAGCCCCTCTGGCTTTTTCTTTTCTCCACACTGCTCTGTAATTCCTCTCTTGTCTTAACAATCCCCTGCTCTCCACCTTCCTCAACTTTTTTACTAGGCCCTTTGGAAAGCTAGTTCTTAGTCAACAAAATCACTTACATCCTCACTCTTTACTGGCCCAGTCTCGGGTTTTCTCTGGGACCAGGCAGGTAAGGAAAATGCGTGCAGTGTAAAGGGCTAGGGGTAAGGGGTCAATGCCTGTGCCCACTCTGTGCATGGGGACAACTCGGCAAGCTGGAGAGTCCCTGTGCCCTGACCCAGCTCCATGGGGGGAGGTGGAAAGAACATGGCCAGACCTTCAGAAGTTTCAAGAGAAGCAAGAAGCCCTGATACACAGGGCCTTGCAAACGGTCTGGTGGTGCCTCGGAGGCTGAACATAGAGTTGGTCTATGACCCAGCGATTCCTTTCTTAGGTATCTACTTGGGAGAACTGAAAATGGTTCGCACAGAAACTTGCACGTGAGTGTTCACGGTAGCAATGTTCATGATGCCCCAAAAGTGGAAACAACCTGAAAGTCCATCCACGGATGGCTGTTTGCACAACCCGAGGGATAGCCACACAGTGGAATATTATTCAGCCATAAAAAGGAAGGAGGTACCGATATCTGCTGCTACTTACATGAACTTCAGAAACGTAGCGCGAAGTGAAGGAAGCCAGTCACAGAAGGCCATTTATTGTAGAATCCCTTTCAGGCGAAAGGTCCAGAAAAGGCAAGTCCATGGAGACAGGAACTAGATTAATGGTGGCTAGAGGCTGAGGGAAAAGGGGAAACGGGGAGTAATTGCTAACAGGTACAGGCTTTCTCTTTGGGATAACGAAAACGTTCTAGAATTAGATAATAATGATGGTCGCAGAACTTTACAAATATACTAAAAACCACCGAACTGTACACGTAAAAATGGCAGATTTTATGGTATGGAAATTCTATCTCCGACATAAAAAAATTGCAAGAGGTCAGCAGTCTGGATCTTTGTGAAAAAACACCTCAAGTTTTTCATATTGACATATTTTACAGCACCTGGTCTTCCTAGGTGGTCTCCCATCCAAGTACTAACCAGGCCCGACCCTGCTTAGCTTCCGAGATCAGATGAGATCAGGCATGTTCGGGGTGGCATGGCCATAGACCATGTGGGCTTAATTTTTGAGCAAGCAAAGCAAACTAGGGTTTGGCTGCCGGCCGCCCACCAGTTTGGAGCCTCTGTTTGAACAGAAATCCCTTCTCTGCTCCGAGATCGCCTTTCTCGGCCCCGCTCCCTTCTATCTGGCTGTTCCTTTTTCCTCATTCCTTTCTCTCTTGCAACCGCCCCAAGGCTTCTTCCAGACCATTATCCTTTACTGTCTCTTGACAGTAAAGGATAATGTCTGTCTCCTCTGAAGTTCTTGCCTTTCAACTCCACTCATTCACTGGCCTTGTTAGACCCAGACTTAACTATCTTCCTCTCCTCCAAGCATGTGGCCCATACAAAAGACAACGTGTCCGCTCAGCTTTGCCTTCCTTCTCTTTGAATCCTTTCACCTTCCCTCCATCTCAGCCGCCATTCGCAGGGCCAGTATTGGGCCTTATCGTCTCGCTCCCGAGTTACTTCTCTCACTGCGGCCTCCACTTCCCAGCTGTTGGTGGCTTGGACTTCCTGTGTGTGTAGCTCCAACTGGGCTTTGATTCCACTCTTTCTTCACTTCCTTCCCCCTCCCGCATGGATGCCTCGATTCCTCACCTTGGCTGCTTTCTCGACGATATCCTGACTTCTCTTGACATGTCTCTCTGTTGCACCTGCCTAAAAACCCCAACTCGGGTCAGCCCGATTGTCCTTCCTCTTCTCGGTACACCTGAGAAAATCACGTCGCCACACAGCCTGGTACCATTAATTCATGGACGTCGACTGTAACTGGACCCGCCAGTGCCACAGTCCATCTACCCTGCCTTCCTCCACAGTGGCTGTTGGAAACCTTCTCCTCTCTCCGCAAACCTCTGACTTCACCTATTACTTGAGAAGCCGGCAGCCTTCTCGCTGGAGCTCCCCGCTCAGCCTGCCATCCAGGCGCCCGTCTTATTGATTGTACCCACTTGTCACCTCCCGAAGGGAAGACGTGTCCTTTTCTCATTTACTATGATCTGAACATTTGGACCCCCAAATTCACATGGTAAATCCTAATGCCCATGGGATGATTAGGAGGGGGGCCGTTGGGAGGCGATTAGGACATGTTGGGATTAGTGCCCTTTGTTAAAGAGGTTCCAGAGGAACCCCTTGCTCTTCCCCTATGTGAGGTGGTCTGCGACCCAAATCTACCCTTGAACTTCCAGCCTCTAGAACTGTGAGAAATAAATACTTGTCGTTTATAAGACGCCCCGGCTCCGGCACCTCGTTCTAGCAGCCCGAACGGACTGAGTCGCCATGCGAGGCCAGTCCATCCTGCTGTGCTGGATCTCGTGTCCCACATTCCACCTTTGGCTCCTAGACGCTCTCCGATCCTTCTGTGATCTCTCTACTGGGTCCTTGCCAAGAGCAAACAAGAATCCTCACGTGTCTGCCTCCCTCTCTCCCCCTCGCGTGTCCTTGTCTAGCAACGAGCCTCTCCCTCTCCTAAGACAAAGCACTTTTTGAAAGCGTAGTCTACACCGCCTGCCTCAGTTTCCACATACCCACGTGCTCCTCACAGAAACCTGGCTTCTGCTTCTCATACCATTGAAACTTTTCTTACAGGTCACCACCAACCTCCGTATTGTCCAGTCTAACCGACGCTCTGCGTCATTAGCTAGTTTGTCTTCTCCACAGCATCCGACTTCCTGTAGATCTGCCCCGTGGCAGGTGAGAGGGCTCTGTGGGAATTCTTGGAGAGACGTTTAATCCAGCCTGGGGGCGGTCAGAGAGGGCTCCCTGGAAGAGTTGACACCAGGGCAGAGCCTGAAAGGATATGTATAAATTGGCCAAACAAAGAAGGGGAGCAAGGGCGTTTTAAAGAATGGAAGGGCTCGCATAGCAGTTAAACATCCCTGAAGTTGAGCTGGGAGACAGAACATAAAGGACTTTTGAGGTCATAGTAAAGAGTTTGCTGTTTGGATTTTATTTTGGAGGCCACGGAGCTACATATGTGACCTAAAGAAGAGGTCAGCAAACTTTATATGTAACAGGCCACATAGCAGACATGGTACAACTTCTCAGCTCTGCTGGTATAACACAAAAGAAGCCATAGATAATATATGAACAAATGAGTGTGGCTCTGTTCTATTAAAACCGTATCGTGGACATGAAATTCAAATTTCATATCATTTTTATATGTCATGAAATACTGTTCTTCTTTTGAATTTTTTCCAATCATTTAAAAATACAAAAACCATTCTTAGCTCGTGGGCTAGACAAAAACAGGCAGCAGGCTAGGTTTGGCCCCCAGGCTGAAGTTTGCCAATCCTGATGGAAAGAAAGGAAGTGACATAATTAGAACTGGGTTTTAGAATGATGGTTCAGAGTGGGAGCAATTATGCCAGCCAAAGAGACTGGTGAGCATCGGTCTGGGAGAGAGAATAAACAACTAAGTAAGCAGCAATGAACATGGAGCTAAGCGGGTGGATTAGGGAGACACTGTGCCAGAGAGGGCTTAGAAAGCTTCCCTACCACACCCTACTCAGGGGAAGAATTAAACAGGATTGGTGCCTTTCCTCCTTACCCACTCCCAGAAAAAAAAAGCATGACCCCTAAAAGCTAGAGTAGTGAGAATGGGTATCATTCCTGTCTCTACAAAGGGGAATAATCAATCCCAAGCTAGTTCTGGATGGATCCCCCCAGGAATGAATGCTGGAGCCTTTCAGCTACCATGAACCCTCCACAGACCCTCTCTGCTCTGGGGAGTGCTCACGCCTGTTGTGGGCTGTTGATGAGGTCGTTGGTCACACGGAGTACTTTGGCTAAACTGAGCGGGGCTTCGAGACAGGTCATTACTAGCCGGGCAGCCAGTGGGTGATGGTTACGGTCAAGCAGGCGGCTGGTCCCGGGAAGCCATCCTCTGAGGGCAAGATGCACAGCTCACAGTTTTCCTTGACACAGATGAAGGTGATGTGCAGTGCTCCCTCAAGGGGCAGGTGTCTGATGGTCGCAGGAGCTGGTTTAGCTCCCTGTGGAGTGTGGGCATCAGAGAGGATTCAACTCCTGCTCTTCTCCTGGATCAGGGAGGCCCCACCAAACTTCTTGACTCTCTTACTCCAGTGTACCTCCAGATGTAATCTCCTCCTACCCCAGGCGGAGCCTAACTCTTTATTTCTTTTATTTTCAAGCTAGTGTTGATGATAAATATTGTCCTTCCCCAGTCAGAGGCTACCTCTTAGTCTCAAAACCTGGCGTATACAAGTCAAACCTCTGGCTCTCTGCCTTAGCCCCTTCCACAGCAGGATGGGTGGGCAGCCCTCAGATCTCTCTGCCCCCTGATACTTTCCCCATTCCGTCCAGACAAAATGCCTAAAAAGTCAGTGCCAAGAAGGAGGCTGTGTTTAGTACTGATTACTTCTCCACATCTAAGATAGGTGGGTGAAAATATGGCCCAGCATTTTTGGGGAGTTGGGTTGCTGAGCAGCACAAAGATCCTACTTGAGTTTTGTGTGATGAAGTCAAAGGGAGAACCTTCAGCAGCCACATTCAGCTGTGTGGCCAGGAATAGATTAAAACAATGGACCACAAGTCTAATATGGGTAAGAAGGGGCCTGAAGATAGGAAAGGAGGTGATCCGTTAAAAGATGAAGGGCCAGTGGCTTAGGGGGTTCCCAAATGTGAGGACAAATTGTCATATCAATGACAAAAGAAGGAGGCGGAAATACAGTTGAAGGGCGGAGGTCCAAGAATGGCATGTTTGCCATGGAAGTTCCGGGAGCGGTGCTGTTCTGGCTATGACAAGATCCAGGGTAGGACAACGGTAGCAGGTGGCCTTGGCGGTGTGGAGGTCAAGGAACTGAGAGCCTCGGGTTTGGACGAATTGTCTACACGGATGTAGAATTCATGAAGAAGGAAGAAGTAGAGGTGGAGAGAGAGAGAGAGAGAGTGAGCCCTGGGGGTGAGGTAGAGTGCTCAGGAGGAAGGCAGGTGACTTGCAGTTAGGGAAGTCATTTAAGGGCCTGTGCACTGAAGGTGTTGGCGGGTTTGAGGAAGGAGAGAGGGACAATGGTCAGCGAGAGGCAACACGGAGGATAGAAGAGACTAGTCTTTCCTCCAATCCTACACGGTGCTTGGAGGAAAAAACAGTCCCCATTTAAGAACTGAAAGAAAGCGGTGTCCTCTGGGGTAAGTCAGTTAGCAGAGAGGAGGACGGAGAGAGAGAGGGTTTTGCTGAGGGCAGGTTGTGAGTCCCAAGACATGGCGGAAACATTTGGCGGATTGGGGGCGGGGTGTGTGAGACTGGTCGGTTCAGAGCCATATGGAGTTGGGAGTCCAGATGATGTGGGGTGACCTGGGAGCCATGGGCTTTGGGTAGCATGGAGCATGGTGACTCTTGTCCTCTACGTGTTCCTTAAACCCCTTCTCTGCTCTGTTGAAACTCACTCCATATGTGATCTAACCCGATCTCACGCCTTGGAACGCTCCCTGCCAGTGAGCCCTAGTTATATCTTCACATCCAGCCTCTTCACAGAGCTCCGACGGGCCCACGTGATTGTCTGCTGGACATCTGCACTTGGGTGTTTAAAAGATCCTTCAAAATGGAAGGCGTGAACCTTTAAATCCACTCTTCCCCCAGTCAGTGGCATCGCCATTCACCTTGTTGTCTAGGATGAAAGTCTGGAAGTCACGCTAGAAACCTTCTATTTCCTTAACTCTCTTTTACCCAACCCATCACCAAGCACTAGCTTCAAAATCCACCCAGAACCCAACACAGCTCATGACCTTCACCGCTGTTGCTGTCGTCCTTGGTGCAGTCACTTCTCACCTGGTCCCTGCTGCCACATCTGCTCCATCCCCTCGATATACTTTCATGGAGCAGCCAGAGAGAATTTTCCAAAATATACATCAGAGCAAGTGACTCCTCTCCTTTGGCCTCCCAAAGTCCTCAGAATAGAGGCGGCATTTGATCTGGCACAAGAGGTACAGGTTTATTTATTGTGGGTTTAGTACTAACCCCGATATTGTGCTCTGCTACCCAGGAACCCAGAACCCTGAAAGTCTGAGGACCCCTTTTCATCGTGAGGTAACCCGCCAAATCGGAAGATTCTCATAGCACTCAGCTCTTGGAGATTCTGTTCTCCGTGTTCGAGGTGAAATGATTGGGTAGAAAGAGCATGAGATTTAGAGTCAGGAGATTGTGTTCAAGCCCAAGCTCACCCTGAACTAACTGTGTGCCTTTAGGCAAGTCTCTAAAATGCTCTGAGCCCCAATATCTTCATTTGTGAAGCAAGACATTTGTACGCCTGCTGACGAGCAGTCCGGGGGACCCTGGGTGCTGTCACACTGTAGCCCCTACTGAAGCAAGAGTCAGAAACAGACCTCAGAAATGAGGGGAAATCAGGGCCTGGGGCAAGCGCCGACTTTGTAGGTCAGTGCCTGCTGAGCTGGGCTAGTGTGGAGGCCCCGACTAGTCAAGGTGGTGACTCGACAGGACAGGTTAAATGCAAGACTATACAGAGACTTGGGCAGCAGAGTGATACAGAAACCCAGAGATGCAGAGATGAAAGCCCAACGCAGACGTCTAACGCAGTAGGAACTCTGAGCATGCAGGAGTCATGCAGGAGTAGGGGTAGAAAGGAAGGCGGTTGGTGGTGCTGGTCGCAGGGGCTGCTGGTGCCCTGCCGCACGCAGGAGCCATGCAGGAGTAGGGGTAGAAAGGCGGTCGGCGGTGCTGGTCGCAGGGGCTGCTGGTGCCCTGCCGCATATCTCCTTCCTCCTGCTTTGTCCACCTGCCGATGCAGGAGGTGGTCTCCTGCCCCTGGCTGGCTTTCACCTCCAGTACCCTCATCTTTCGGCTTCTCAGCCTGAGGGTTTTTTCTGGAGCTTTGGGAACTTGCTCAGCCCGTTGTGCAGGGTGGCTCGGAGTGGCCAGAGGTTTGAAACCTCCGGGGCTGTGAGAGTCAGTGGACAAATCCCCACGTGCTGCGGTGTGTGGTCCCCACGTGCTGCGGTGTGTGATCCCCACGTGCTGCGGTGTGTGGTCCCTCAGCTGGCCCCCTGTGGGACTGAGCCCCAGTTGCCTGGACAGGTGACCCACTCGTTGGCTTTTCTCACTTCCCTGTCTCACTTTTCCTCTCCCTCATTGTGCTTTATTATCTCTTCCAAAATAAACCACCACATTCTTGTCTCAGGGTCTCCTTTGGGGAAATCTGAATTTAGACGGTAGCACTAAAGGAGAGAAGCAGGAACAGAAAATCTACTTCAGGTGCTGAGAAGCAGCGGACACGTGTTCAAGGACAACCAAACAGGGCCTGTTGCCTCCCGAGGGACATTCCAGTCTCTCAGGCCTACTGTGCAGATGGGGAGGAGTTCCCATTGGCCGAACTTCCTACGGCATCGGAAGGGACCTGAGTGAGTCTCTGGGCCTCTCAACCTGAGGGCACCTAACCAGATTTCTGAGGACGGCTCACGCTGGTTAAGCACCGACTATGTGCCAAGCTCTGTGCCAGGCACTTCCCTTCCATGATCTCTCATTGTCATGACAACTTGCAAGGGAGATAATATCCTTTTCTAACAAACAAAACAGTGTGGTACTGGCATAAAGAGAGACGTGGACCGATGGGTTAGCATGGAGAGCTCAGAAAGAAACCTTCACGTGTGTGGTCAATTGATTTTTGGAGAAAGGACAGTCTCTTCGACGAGCGGCGTTGGGGAAAATTTATCCATACGCAGAAGAGTGAAATCACATCTCTACCTCATACCACACACAAAAATTAACTCAAAATAGATTGAAGAGCCAAATCTAAGAGCTGAAACTATAAAACTCTTATAAGAAAACATAAAGGCAAATAGTCATGATGTTGGATTTGGCCATGGTTTCTTAAAAGATAACACCAAAAGCACAGGTAATGAAAGAAAAAAATAGATACTTTGGACTTAATCAAAATAAAAAAACTATCGTGCATTAAGGGACATTGTCAAGGCAGTGAAAAGACAATCCACAGAATGGGAGCATATTTTTGTAAATCATGTATCTGATAAGGATTTAATATGCAGTTTGTATAAACGAGTCCTACAAATCATCACCAAACAAACAACCCATTTAAAAAATGAGCAAAGGACTTAAACTGATGTTTCTCACCTCTTTTCCAGCCAGAGCCATGGACAGTGCAGAAGAGAAGATTTCTGCTGTGCCAGAAACCCTTAAGAAAAAACGAAGGAGTTTCGCAGAGCTGAAGATCAAGCGCTTGAGAAAGAGGATTGCCCAAGAAAGAGAAAGAAGATGCTTAGAAAAGCAAGGAGGAAGCTTATCTATGAAAAAACTAGGCAGCAGCACACAGCATGTAGGTAGATGTACAGGCTGAGGTGCGAATGGCTAGGATGGCATGAAAAGCTGGCTACTTCTGTGTACCCATGGAACTCAAATTGGCATTCATCATCATCGAGATCAGAGACATCGACAGTGTGAGCACAAAGGTCCAAAACATGCTGCTGCTTCTCGCTTTCTCCAGATCTTTAATGGCATCTTTGTTAAGCTCGGCCAGGCTTCAATTAACATGCTGAGGCTGGTGGACCCATGGATTGCGTGGGGTGCCCAAACCTGAAGTCAGTAAATGAATTGATCTACGAGTGTGGTTATGGCAGCAAAATCAACAAAAGCCAGGTGCCCTGGGAGAGAGCACACTGACTGCTTCATCTCTTGGTATACATGGCATCATCTGCATGGAGGATCTGATTCACGAGATCTATACTGTTGGAAAATGCTTCAGAGAAGCAAACGACTTCCTGTGGCCTTTCAGGTTATCTTCTCCATGAGGTGGAATGAAGAAAAAGACCACCCGTTTGTAGAAGGTGGACATGCTGGCAGCAGGAAAGACCAGATCAACAGGCTTATTAGAAGGATGAGCCAAGGTATCTACTAGGGTTATTTTTGTAATGTGGTCGGTTAGTAAACAGTGACTGCTTTAAAAGTGAGAAAAAAAAAATCTCCAAGAAGATATACAAACGGCCAATAAACATGTGGAAAGATGCTCAACATCATTAGTCATTCGGGAAATGTAAATCAAAACTACAATGAGGATACTTCACATCTTCTAAGATGTTTATTATGTTAAAACTAGAAAAGAATAAGTGTTAACAAGGATATTGCTGTAAATTGAATTGCGTGCCCCCCACTGTCCCCCAAATTCATATGTTGAAGCCTTAGCTTCCAGTGTGACTGTATTTAGATGTAGGCTCTTTAAGAAATAATTATGGTTGAATGAGGTCATAAGGGTGGAGCCTGAATCCGTAGAATAGGTGTCTTTAAAAGAAGAATAAGAGGGGCCAGAGCTCTCTCTCTTTCTTTCCCCGAGAGTTCATACCTAGGAAAGACCAAGTGGTGACATAGCCAGAAGGTGGACAGCTACGAGACAGGAAGACAGCTCTCACCGTAATCTAGATTTGCCAGCACCTTGATCTTGGACTTCTCAGACTCCAGAACTTTGAGAAATAAATTTCTGCTATTTAAGTCACTCAGTTTGTGGTATTTTGTTACCGCAGCCTGAGCAGACTAATACAGACGTAGAGAAATTAGAGTGCATTGCTAATGAAAATATAAAAATAGTGAAAATATAAAAAATTATCTCCCCCGAGGAAGACAATTTGGCAATTTCTCAAAAGCTAAATATAGGATTTACCATATGATCCAGCAATTCCATTTCCAGGTATATGTAAAAGAATCGAAAGCAGGGTCTCAAAGAGATATTTGTATACATCATGTTCGTTGCAGAAATATTCATGACAACTAAAAGGTGGAAGAAACCCAAGCATCATTTACAGATGGATGCACGAACAAAATGTAGTGTCTTCATACGATAGAATACTATTCAGCCAAAAAAGGAATGAAAGCATGACACGTGCTACAAAATGGATGAAGCTTTAAGACATTGTGCTAAGTGGAGACGGTCACACACAAAAGGACAAATATTGTATGATTCCACTTATATGAAGTTCCTAGAATAGGCAAATTCATAGAGATAGCAAGAATAGAGGTTACCAGGGGTTGGGACGGGGCCAGGGGGAGGAGCGAGAAGTTATGGTCTAATGAGTAGAGAGTGTCTGTGATGATGAAAAGTTCTGGAAATAGTTGATGATAGTTATACAAACTTTTAAATGTAATACTTAATGCCACTGAATCGTACACTTAAAATGGTAAATTTTATGTTATGTATATTTAACCATCATTTAAAAAATCTTTTAAAAAACAAAACCAAACACAAAAGCAAGAGACTCGAAACCTGAGAAACAACCCAAATGTCCTTCAGCGGACGAATGGATAAGCAACCTGTGGTGCATCCATATGATGGAATAAAATGGAACGAACCATTTGTACACACAACCACTTGGATTAATCACAAAGGCATTATGTTGAGTGAAAGAATTGAGTCTCAAAAGGTGACATACTGTATGACTCCTTTATATGACATTCTCGCAAAGACGACGCTATAGGAATGGAGAGCAGGTCAGTGGTTGTCAGGGTTTGGAGTGAGGAAAGTGTGTTTGTAAACAGAGCGCGTGGAGATATTTGGAGCAATGGAACTGCTCTGTACTGTATTTGGAGCAATGGAACTGCTCTGTACTTGATTACACTAATGTGTATATATGTTACTACTCGTCAAGATTTTTTAAAAAGTCAAGTTCATTGTATGGTAATTTGAAATAAAAAATAAATGAGGATCTCGGACAGACTGGGTGACCTGTTCAAGGTCACGCAGCTCCTCAGGGTGGACCCGGGTTTATCTCCTTCCAAGATTGCTTCCTCTCCACCAAGCTGCCTCTCAGAGGGCTAGAGTGAGGGGAGAATGAGAGAATGGAGAGAAAGCCCTCTGTAAATAGTTCCGGGCTGCCATGGCAGGGCTCCTTATTCATCAGGGGATCTGGCTGTTCCTCCAAACCTCCATTTAATGAAGAACGTTATTATTATTGACTTGTACACTCATCTCTGACCTTTGATATATTAAGAACTGGGGTTCTAAAAAACAAAACAAAACAAACAAACAAAAGAAAAACAGGTGGTGTCTTTACTCCTTCTTCCCTAAAGTTCATCTCTTTCAAAAATAAGAGAGTTAAAAAAGGACTATCTGGCCACGGTTAAAAATGAAAAGATTTGGATGACGGAACAGACTTCTTGCTGCTGGTGTGGGTGACATGGTGATGGCCACAGCCAAGAAAGGCAAACCAGAGCTCAGAAAGAAGGTACATCCAGCGGGGGAAATTCGACAACGAAAGTCAGGCCAGAGAAAAGATTTATTTATTTTGAAGATCATGCAGGGGTCATAGTAAAGAATAAAGGCGAAATGAAAGGTTCTGCCATCACAGGACCAGTTGCAAAGGAGTGTGCAGATTTGTGGCCCAGGATTGCATCCAATGCTGGCAGCATTGCATGATTCTTCGGCGTATTTGTAAAAAATAAAAAATAAAAAATATTTGCTCCCATAAAAAAAATTTAAATTAAATTAAATAATTAAATTAAATTAAATTAAATTAAATTAAAAGATTGCCCACTCTGAATCATGAATGATGGCACTGCAGCGTGGGCAGGCCTCTGCAACGGGTGGGGCGAGGTGGAATCATTATTACCAAAGACCAAGAGAAGATGACCCAAACCCTCTGGGTAGGGAGGGGAGAGGGCCTGGTGTCAACCATGTGCCCAGGGAGAAACGGACGTCAGGCTGACCCCGATTCAAATTTTGCCTCTGCCATTTCCTATGGTGAGAACTTACATAGTCGCTTAAGCTCTCTAAGCCTCGGTTTCCTGATCTGTAACATGGAGCAGGAACAGCACTCATCTCGGAGATTCTATTTTTGTAGAGATTAAGTGGATGGTAAAGTTCTCATCGATGGCTGGCACATCATTGACGGTAAATGATAATAATAATAAATAAACATCGACAGTAATTATCAAGCTCTTTCGCTCATATTTCAAAAGAAAACACAAAAATAGTTTCAAAGTGAACCACAGCTAGTACAGAAATCAGAAAAAGTACTCACAGTCCTGACAGCTGGCTTGGTGGGCATGAACAAAATAAAAGCAAGGGCAGTTCATCAGTTCATTTCTTCATTTATTTATTCAACCAAGAAAAGCATGCCGATCGGTGCAGGAGATTTAGGGGCAAACGGTACAGAGGACATTTTTGCTCTCTTGAGTGTCAGAACCAGGAGGGTAAACAGACTGTATACAAGTAATCACATAAGTGACCAAGATAATTTAGATAGCACTAAGTGCCTTATAGACAATAACATGGGTTGATGTGAAATGGGCAGCTATTTTCACAGGGCAGCAGGAAAGTCCTCCTTGGGGTGGTGACAGTTAAGGTGAATTCTGAGACTTGAAGAAGTTAGCCATGCAGAGAAGTGGGGGAGTCCCAGGCCAAGGCCAAGGACAGGTGCTGACTCCCTCCAGGATGATTGGAGCTCTGTGAACACCAGAGGGAATGATGTTCTTAGATGAATCAGGAAGGAAGGCAGGGGCCAACTCACCTGGAGACAAGTCGGCCTGGGAGAGAAGTTTCATTTTATTTTAGTCAAATGGGAAGCCAGGGGCAGGTTCTTTAGAGGTAGTTAGATGATGCAAATATTTAAAGTTATCAGACCAAGATCTCCAAACTGAGGCCAGCTTTGCCAATGGGCTGAAGGACTCATGCAAAGCTGGAAAGAGATAGGCAGCAACGGGGTTACGCTGTGACGTCACAGGCTATGTAAGGCTCTGCAGACCATGGGGTCCAGTTTAGAGGGCGGGGCAGTGGGCTCCAAAGAGCTGGCTGATTTTTACAGCTGAGCGGATACTAAAAGGATGTTGGAGAGCTTGCAGCAGCACTAAGGGTGTTGGAGAATTGGGCTCAGAAAATGGGCAGCAACTGGGACCATGGCCAAAACAATGCCACAAAACTAGTCTGGGAAGGTGTTAGTTGTTGAGGCTGCTAAACACCGGATGTCATAACTCATTTTGCCACCTGCACTGGGCTTTGGGTACTGCCAGTGCTGCTGCCCACAGTCATAATGGGATGGTGCCGTGAGTGTCTCTGATTGATGGAGGTTAGGTCATCCACCTTGCTCCAGCTACAAGGAAGTTGGAGGAGCCAGGACTAGGCATATTCAGAGTCTACGATGGGAAACTAACTCAGCTTCCATTAAGGTGGGGAATTTCTCAACCAGTGAAAGGGGCCTCAGACCAAAGACTCACTTCGGGTTGTAGCAAGGAGAGTAATGACATCGTTTTAGAGAAAAACGGAGAGGGCCTGGGCTCCGTCGGTGGCAGTGGGAATGGAGGAGAGGTTATAGATTTTAGTGAGAGCCTGGCCATAAAATGAATAGAGGTTAATGATTAATTAGATGCAGAGGCAAAGGAGAGTAGTATCTAAAATGCCTTGTGAATGCCTGTGGCTCCAGGAATTGGTTGAGTGACAATGCCATTAACCAGGCTGGGTCATCCAAGAGGAGGGGTATGTTTTGAGACAATGATCATAGGTCAGTCCTATTTGACCTGCTGAGTGTGAAGAGTCTGAGACACACAGCCAGGGGTAGACACTAGGCACAAGTGGATGCCATTTTCCTGAAGGTGGAACTATGCAGGGGTGTGCTGGTAAATGACCAACAACAGGCCCTGCAGGGAAGATGCTCTGGTTTGTAGCATTTCTCAATTTCTGTGGTGTAAACACAATTTCAAGCTACCAATGTTGAGGTTGCTGAAAGTGGATCCGGGAAGATGCACGCAATCGGCTGTCAGGGGCCCATCTGAGGGCCCAGCACACTGTTTTGACTAGGGGTGAGGATGAGGTCTCCCGGACAGAGCAGAACTGAAACCAGAACCTTTAGGGGCAGATAGAAGAGGGTTGTCAGACGGGAAACCAAGAGAGAATGGGCACTTCGAGATCAAGCCCAGATCCAGGCCATCGAGCTCTCCAGAATTAGCTTGTTATTCATTCATTCTCTTACAATCACCTATAGACTGAGAGCTATTCAGGCAGAGACTCTGTCTAACTCAGCTGTGTTCTCTAGGTACAGCACGCAGTAGGCACTCAGCAAATAATTCCACTAATATCTTGGGGAAGATTTATGTCCACCAGTTTCACGAGGAAACAGAATAACTGGGTATGTTATAGGGAGACATTCTGGCTCAATGTAAAAAAAAAAAATCTTCCCAGCACATCTTTAGACGCCTCATTTTGTCTCTCCCTCACCACTCCTGTTCTGGGAACTATCACCCACATTCCACCTACGAGGTTCTCAAGGCGGTCACCCTTTCCTATGTGATGAGCCTGACCCAGCTGGGATGTCTGGAATCAGAGCTTGGGAGTTAGACCCGCTCCCGTGGCAGCAGCTGTGGGAAAGGAGGTGGCAGCATCGTTTTCCTGCCGTAAGTTAGCCTCTGTCAAAGAGCGGCAGCAAGAATCCCAGCAGTGATTCCGTTTGTCACTTAGGCCCAGCTGTATCCCTAGAGCTTTCTTCTGTTCATTACACAACCCCATCTAACCTCCAATAAACTCTACCTAAACGGGAGCTGGACTTTTGTACTCAGCAACCGAGTCCTAACACCCAAGCATAACTCTCTAAGTATGTAATGTTGTCATCTGCGTGAAAAGTAACGTGATTTTCGCTACTGAAAGTATTCATGCAGTTTAAATGACCACTTGAAAGGGGTTTAAGAGGGGATTCCTGCCACGGGTGGAAGCCCCAAAATAACAGACGCAGTAGCTTCCTCCACGTGAGTGAGTGCTACATGCCAGGCACTGTGCAGTGAGCTAAGTGGGGAAGCTGGGTTTGATCTAAGTTTATTAGGACTTCAAAGTTCTTGATTTCTAAGCTAGAGGTTCTCAAACTTTTTAGTCTTGGGATTCTTTTGTGAGCTTAAAAATTGAGGCCCTCAAAGAGTTTTTGTGTGGGTTCCATCTATAGATATTTACCATGATGGAAATCGAAAGTGAGACATTTAAAATTTAAACAGAAAAACACCCATTACGTCGACGTAAATATTTTTATTAAAAGTAACTTTTTCAAAACAAAAAGAATTGAGATGAGTGGCTTTGTTTTACATTTTTGCAAATCTTTCACATCTGACTTAATAGAAGACAGCTGGATTTTCACGTCTGCTTCCCTCAATACGTTGCTTTGACTGAAGTGTAACGAAAAGCTGGCCTGACCCAGACACGCAGTTGGAAAAGGAACTTCATGAACGTCCTGAAAGGGTCTCAGGTTCCCCCAGGGTCCATGGACCACACTTTGAGAACCACTGCGGTAAACGATGCTGCTTCCCAGTTAAAGACTCTGGATAGCCACTGAATTAACACTACCGCTGGCAATTCCATGGCCGACACATTTTTAAACATTTCAAAAAGTGGTGGTGAAGGAAACTTGAATTCTCTTGTTAATTCGATTTTAAGTAATACCAATTATCGACCTGAGTTCAGAAATTATTCTTTTGCCAGCTAAGATTACATTTGAGATCTTTTTTAAGTTTACTTTTCTAAACTATGAAGAGAAAGCAACACATCATACACAAAGGTAATGTCTGTATGGTGCTTTTACAGTTCACAAAGCCTCTTCCTGTGGCCACATGACGTCATTTAGTCCTTAGAAGCCACTTTCCAGAGGAGGAAAGTTTGGTGCACAGGCGGTGTGCCCAAGGTTGCTGTCAGTAATGGAGCTGCGGACAGGCTTCCTCGTGACCAAGTGATGTGCTCAGAGAACACCTCTGCTCTGGCTCTAATGAACGAACGTCTCACTTTCACAAGCTGGCTTTCCAGCCTAGGAAGAGGGGACCCTAGGCTGACTTTTTTTCACATACACAGAGACAACTTCTGTTCTAGAACACAACTGGATTTTATTTGACAGAGAATACAATATGACTGCAGGAATAGCAAACTGAAAAGAAAAAGCAGAGAAGACACGGTTCTATCTAATTTACAATTACGTAACAGGAGGGTAAGTCATTAAATGAATAACAAAAACAGTTGAGCTTGATGAAAGAATTCTTTTCTTAGTGCCCATACCTGAAAGACAAAGTAAATTATTTTATTAATTCCTTAGTAATTTCTTGTTTTGAGGCTATAAAACCTGCTTATACATATGAACAAATTTGATTAAAACTTTGAAAAGCTATAAATGACCACGAGTGTGCTCCAAGATCGGGTTATGACACTGGTCTCTGCCCCTGTCATCCTGTCACATCTTATCTACTACCCCCTTCCCGGTGACAATGCCTCCCTGGGACTCAACCACACCCACCTCCAGTTACCAGGCAGATGCTGAGCAGAACGAGGGAAGCGAGAGGGAAAAGTCAGCGCTGGGGGTGTGAAAGGGAACTCCATCTGCTGGCTCCAGCCAGCGGCTCAGACAGTTTACGCTCTTGGCCTCCCTGACCTGCGGCAGCCCTTGTCACTTCAGCTCAGTACTCAAGCAAGTTTGGGGAAAGGCAAATACAGAAAAGAGCAGCTGACAGCCCTCAATTTCAAAATCTATCACAGTTCCAATCACAGCCCTGACTACATTCAGCACTATAGAAAAACTAGGTATGAATTTCAAATGGTTTTTTGATTTTCCCAGAAGCCAAAATTTGGCTCTAATAAAATTATAAAAATAAACAAGGCCAGAAAATTTCTCCCATGTATAAATGGATTTCTTGAACACAAAATACTTCATTATTATCTTACTTAATCTTTTGTGCTGGTTCTTTTTGGGCAGTTAGCCTATGTAAAATAATTTGTGATATGGATGAAAACCAGGGCCCCAGAACTCCGGACCCCGGCTTCAACCACCCTGAAGGACTGCTAGATCCTTTAAGCACTTCTCCTACGAAATCCACTTGAATACTGTCTAAAAAAAGTTGTGCCAAATTCCACACAGGGTGGGGCTCGAGTGTTTGTTAGTGGGCTGGAGAACAAGCCAGAAGTTGTCTATCAGATTAAAGAACGCTATAATTTGTTCCTTATGAATTTGCTTTCCCAATGCACTGAAAACCACTGCCTGGCAAAGTCACTGGCTGAAGTGGCAGGACAGTCACTGGCTGGATAAAGTCAAAGCCCAACACGAGGACTTCTTCAACCCCGCACTTATGCTTAGCCCTGGGCATATGTAATGGGCAACACGAGACAATTTTGGTCCAAAATGGAACCCGAGCTGCCCTAGGCAGAGCAAACCACAAAGGCCTCTTGAGAACTCAGAACAGCGCTTTGGCCTGGACATGTGCCACTGTCACGATTCCACTCAGAAGGCGAGCTCCCCAAGGACAGAGAAAGACTGTACCATACACGTTTAAATCTTACACATTACTTAGCATACACTTTGCTGAATGGAGCACGATGGTATGAGTTAGATACTGAGTGTTTGGCAGGTTTCTTAAAAAATGAACATGCATTTGATATGATTTCCAAAACTCTTCCCCTAAGTAAATAACCAAGTCTAAAAACAAAATAACTGTACCAATAAGGAATTTCTAAACATGTAACAGAGAACCTATTTTTTGTTTTTAAAACTACATCCTATGACTCACAGCTCATATTTAAGTAAAAATCTCCCTTCCTCCAAAAAATTTGAGACATGAAACACATGAAAAGTAGCCCAACCTCTCTCAAAAATTAGAAAATGTAACGGAGTATTCATTTCGACTACCAGAGTAGCTAAGACGGAAAAGCTCGACAGCGGAGCGCTGGCAGGAGACGGACAAAGGGGCCTTCCGCCGCGCTGCTCAGAGGCAGAGCAAATTGGTGCCTCTTCTCGGGAAAGGAACACCTGACCCTGCCCAAAATAAAAATGTACGTACTCCTAACCCAGACATTTCTCCTTGAAGAATTCCTGCTTCAGGTAATACACTCCTTGGACATACACAAAGATTCACATATGAGGACGTTCATCCTGATGCCTTGTTTTTATCAGTGGAAAACTGGAAACCCAACTATCAACAGGGACTGAATAAATCATGGCACATCTACATAAAAACGTACTCTGCAACCATTAGAACGGAAGCAGTTCGTTGTGTGTGGATATGGAACATCTCCAAAATGTATGAAGTGAAAAGGCAAGGTAAGTTAGTCCATAAGACACTCACGTTTTTGTTAAGAAAAAAATTATACATGCATACCCACCATATACACACAGGTACATATATGGAGATAGAACTAAGCAGCTCTTGCTGATGGCTACCTCCGGGAATGAGATTAGACTAAAGCAGGAGACTCAGTTTCATGATACACCCTTCTGACCATCTGAATCTTTAAAATTTTACCATGCCAGGTTTTATTTACATAATCACACTTTACTTGAGATAGCCAAAGACTCTGTATCAGAATTAATCAGCATGAGATAAACCAAAGAAATAAGATGGGTGGATATGATTCTGCTCAAAGCAAAGATATTCGCCCTGGAGCTTTACTATACATGTGATTTTTTTTTTTTATAACCCAAAACAACTTTATTTGACAAAAGACAACAAGTTATTTACAGTAGTTTTTTGCTCAAAATTATTAAACGGGATAACTGTGCTTCTCCAGGTTTATCTCACAACCAAACCAAGCAGAGGCTGCCCCACCCACAGCACCGGGGGATGCCAACCTGACTCCAGCAGCGTGGCTCCTGCCCTACAGATGTGATTCTGGAAATAAATATTTAAGTTTTCAGATTCTCATATTTTTGACTCTCATAAACCCCTGACAACGGGGACACTCTAGGCTTCCCACGTCTAATGTCGGCCACGCCTCTGCGCCTTTTCCACACAGACGAGTCCTTAAATTAGCCGAAATCTAGTTTATAAAACAAGGCACGTTCCATGGCTCCACCTTTTAAGACTATGTACCGTCCACCCGAGATGAGTCGAAGAACGACACTGAGCACAAAGCCCAGTCTTACAATGTCAAAATAGCCAGAGACACCTACTTTTGGAATTCCCACTCTCTGTTGTCCAGTGGACACACCTGCCGCGTTTTGAGCCAGCGAGAGATGCAGTGGAAGTGAAAAGCATGCTGGAAGAAAAAAACACATTTTATTAAAAATGACTGTGTAGGCTCAGCCATCTACTGACGGTAAGTCTCGAATGCAGTGGATTGGTTATGCCCAGGGGCTGGAGAAGAACAACGGCAGGTAACAATGCGAGGCCAAAGGTCACGACTCATACACCTAGGTTAGGTACAAGGATTTTCCCAGTGAAACATCTGCTAGAAATGTCATTACTAATAAAGGAGGAAACTGTTTAGGAAGAACGGTGCACATTCCAGCAGTGAGCTCTCTCCTTTCCTCTCAGGGGAAGGTGGGATGTGGCACCCTGGTCCTACCAGGCCCGTAATGGAACGCGCCGACATTCCTTGTACATGCAGGCAGAGGCCCTTGATCAGATTTCAAACCTCCGCATTCTCGGTCCCCAGATGTCCCCCTCCCTTGGGAGAACGGGAACCCCCACAAGAGCCTTCTCTTCAGCACTTGGTAGTGCACTGCCACCGCCACCTACCCAGAGCTGAGATGGGCAATGGGCACTTCTTCAACTTTCCCTCACCCAGCTCGACTCCAGTCAAAGGACTTTACTTCCAGATTTGTTCACAGATATATTACTATTACAAGAGATCAATACTCGGTAAGCCTCTGGTGGGTGAGGGGCTTTGTCTTAAAAAGGAATGAGATAAAAAATTAGGGCAAAAGGAAGCATTATGATGAGCAAACTGCACACAAGCACCTGAAAGAACATCAAAGAGCTCATTTCATCATCAGGACAGGAAGCAACAAGGCAAAGAATGCTGGTAGCTGACAGAGCTAGGAGCTGGCTTTCAGATTTGGGCAAGAGGAAAACCTGTGTGACGTTTTTCAGGCGTGAGTTAGTACCATGCAGATGCTAATCACAATGTCTCTACAATAGACGTTTATTCTCTTCCCCCTGCACATAAGGGTAGAGTATTTAGAAAGGAATGGCAAGTGTTCCTCCTCATCTCATCTGTGATGGGGCAGCTGAGGTGGGGACAGGAGGGATGCTGAAACCCAAGGAAACGATGAAAGCTTTTGCTGGCTTGGTTTAATAACAGCCTTGAAATCTGGTCAGTTATGTCTTCCAAAACATGAATGGAACTTAAAGAAGAATCATAGTGTGATTATCTTGTGAACTATCTTTTGACAAAGACAATAATAGAACTCAGTAATTAAGAATGGAATCCACAGCTAGTATACTATGGATACTCAAGAGGACAAATATTCTGCAGAGTGACAGCTTTTGGAAGATCCCTTGCCTGCTGACTCTCATACAACTCATTATGAAAAAGGAAAAAACCCACAACATTTCTAAAAGGTAGAATGCTGAGGTATTTTTCTCAATCACAGGGAAAGGCTCACCTAAGGGTATCCAAGATACCCTTCTCTACCTCTCACCTCCCCCATTAGGCACTCTGTAGCAGTACAGGGTCCCTGTA
>NW_006440626.1:3600679-3613390 GCF_000325575.1 Pteropus alecto
TCCTGATCCCAAATGTCTTCCTGCCAATCATCTAAGATATATTATGGGTACGTTTAGCAGTCTCAAATCACACTGATCAGTGCTTTAGGGTTTATAGAGAAGGTAACATATATTTCATCATTCAAGCATTAACCTGGCAAGTAAGCATGACAAGTATTATCGTCTTTATTTAACAGACAGGAAACTGAAACCCAGACAAGTGACCTGCCTAACTCATGGAGCTGGTGAGTAGAAGACCGAGAACTAGAACCCAGGACTAGTCCAAAGGCTCCTGCCACACCGCACCAGCCCCTCCTTATGGCAGGCTCTCTGGAAGTCAATCCTTAGCCAAATTTAGGGGAAGCTCACCGCCTTTTTCCTTCCACTAGAGTAACATGGTTCCCAGTATATGCCTGAATGCCAGGGAAAGCAGAGAGTCCGATATATTTTATTTCTTTATCCCCATAAACAATACAGGCTTCTGTGAAACTGCCCAAAGGGCTGACAGAATTAAGAAGGTCACCACAAGGTGTGGGTGAGCCTTGAGTACTGATAGCTACTATCTCTTCAGTAATCATAACTACCCCAAATTTGGATTTATATTTATTTAGCAAACACTTATGTTTATCATATGCTAGGAGGTGTTCTAAGCAGTTTTAACATAAAATCATTTCATTCTGAATAAACTCTATGCAGTCTACTGTTATCCCTATTTTTCATGAGGGAACTCTGGCTGAGAGATCTCAAATACCTGCCCAAAGTCACTTAGCAAGTTGCACAGACAGAGAATGGTGGTCTGACTCTGAGCCTCTTAGGCCTATGCTATACTGGGGGCTGTGGGTCCTCTGACCCCTTGGTACCGGAGGTCGATACGGGACAATTTTAGCTCATCTGACTGGGGCTATAGGACTATACGGATGAATTTTTAACACATGCTAGAAATAACATTTGATGTTTGTTATCCTTTACAGCTGTCACACCCTGGAAAGCCGTACATTCAGTCCGGCGATGCTGCACAAACATTTCTGGCATGACCATGTTAAAAAAAAAAAAAACACACAGAAAACATTAACTTAGTACATTTGCTACACTTAAAGTGTGGGTACACACACACTTGAACACTCAATTTGTTTACCAAACTGAGTTCCAGAAGACACTTAGACTTAAAAAAAAATCAGATAAGACAGATTTCTACCGATAGGATATTTCAAAAACTGTGCCATAGACTTTGAAAGCAATTCCCAAAGATGAATCCCCAATATGTTGATAACAAACCTGGGCCCATTCTATCGTTAAGACAAACCAGTGCCTCTGCAATAACTAATAATTGTTATCCTGCGACAGATGAATAATACAAGGATTTAAAATCTTTTTCGCTATTTGTATACCTTTTGGGAGAAAGGTGGGCTAGTCATTTTTTTCCTAGTTATTTTCAAGACTGGAAAAGCAGGAAAAGCGGTAACATGTTTACAAGCCATGCTGATAGAAAAAAAAGATGTTTCTACGTTACAGACTCCCCAGGCAACGGTGCACTCTTCAGAAGTAGCAGACGCCTGGTTAGCTTGACATTCTATGCCTGTGGGAACAAGAGCGACAAGGTCACTGGACCTCAGGAGCAACAACCTTTCCATCTGTAGCAGTCCTATCTGCGCGATTACACAATGACATGCTGGGGGAGAGGCACGGGGGTGGGGGTGGGGGGTCACACGGCGGTATAAACCTGAATTTTCTATCCTTGTTCAAAAACAAGAGTAAGGAAGGAAAGGCACTTTTTAAATTTTGAATATAACCTGACTTGTCCAAATGGAAGTGACTCCTCCTAACTTGGTAAATTTCGTAAATTCTTAAAGCTACCTTGTAACTCTTATTGTTCTCAGAAGTGGCATCTTCCCCCTATTCTTGGCAAATGCTTCTTCCTAGGCCCTAAGAACACGTAGGCTCACCCATGTGAAGCTCCAAAGCCTAAAGGGGTCAGGCAGACACACGTGAACTGAGATGGAAGCCAGATAAAAGGGGGCAAAGTGGCCTGTGGCAAACTGTAGAGTGTGCTCTGCATGAAGACATCAAAACTCAAGTCTTTAAAACACTGTCAACAAAGTAAAAATCTGTTAGGCCAATGATTAGAGATTTGGGGCCTGCCACTTACTGATACTGATGACCCCTGCAGTGATTCTGTCTGATGAACACAGAAAACTACTGAAAATGTACACAATATCAACCTCACAGAGGAAGAAGAGATGGGAACTTAAATAGAATGAAAATCTGACAGATCGAGAATTGGTGAGCAAAGCTCTACTGGGAATAAACAGTTAAGGAATAAGAATTACTAATGCATAATTTGCCTTCTCTGAAGGTGGTAACTAAATGGTATCTCCCTCTGAAGAAGAAAAACCTGAAAGACCAATGGGAGACAATTACGTCAAACTTCCACAGGTGGAAATTAGTAAAATTTTAAGAAAATAATGCTAAGATGTTAATCGGTATGTTTGGTCTTAGTTAGGGGAAGAGATATACCATAATAAGGGTTCTTCCCTGACCCTTCGAAAATATGAAAGACAAAGGGCCTGACTGAAACCCCACAACTTGCTTTTGCTACCCACATTCACACTACAAAGAGAATAACTGTGTTCTCCTTTGATAAGAGCAGAGAATCTAGGGTCTATGCAGTATATTGAAGAAGTTACTGGGGCTGTGAGTGCACTACCATACTCAAAGGGATGGCAGAGAAGACAAATCGGATGTCCTTCGAGTTGGATCCTCTCACTTAAATGAGGACTATGAATGATAAAATTAGCTAAATAAGAGGTACATTTAAGTACATAACAAAACTGTTTCAAGGGTTATTATCATATTCATATTTTTCTAGGTCTAGGTATTTTTAAGGGACTCTCTCTCTATGCCAAGTACAAAGTAGGCTCTCGGTACTTACATGGGCAAACAAAAACCCCTTCTATAAACAAAAATAATGGGGGCCAAATATATATTTATTCTTTACCAGAAAATCCCTCACAAAGAACAAAAATATATAGGAGGGGTAGGATTGAGATCTAGAATGCAAGACAAAATGGCATGAAAAATTACTAAATACGACTGTAAAATGTTCTCAAATTTAAAACGTTTTCAAGCTTTTGGTGCAGGTAGTCGTTAGTTTAAGAGGGGAAGGAACAGGGGAACACTGTCAACCTAGAGCAGACAGACAAGCAGCAGACAGACATTATGGGTTCCTGTCAGACCCCTGCAAAGTGATATACTAAGCTTGGGAACTTTTTAATTTCAATACAAGAGCATTACCACCAAAGGCCTGCTAAGGAAGCAATGGCTTCATCTCGGAAGTGGACAGATTTCACACTTAAAAAACACTGATGGACCTGTGGTTTTAGGAAAAGACTAACTTCTCATGGGCAAAGGCTGGGTCTAAGCCCTTCCAGATGTCCTCTTCATATGAAACAAGATTACTCAGGGTAATGGAGAAAAATAACACCTAGCAGATTGTGTATTTCAGCAACTCTGTAAAGCACCAAGAAATGGGGCAGTATAAAATATGAAGCTGTAGTAGGGCATGTAATATCAATCTGAACTCAAAAAAGGAAGACCAAGAATGGTCTGTAGGAGTCCAACTGGGGCACAGCCATGACTCTTACTTATTTAGTCATGTATATATTCATTTCATGCCAGACCAAATTTATTAGAAAATGGCCAATGCTAAACTGAGATTCTTTATTTTCATCTTTAAGAAAAAGTCTTTTTATTAGAATCATAATCCATTTATTCTTGAAAGGAAGACAAGTCCAGTTATGGCAACCAGACTTCTCCTTAGAGTCTGTATTAAAGAAAAGACTATGTTTCTTAAGGGTAAAGACTTGATGTAAGTCATTTTATCCTGGTGCCTAGCAAAAGGCCCAGAATATAAATATTCATTGACTGAATAAAAGATATGACTTGAAAACACTTTCATAATTTTTTATAGGAGTTCGATGTTCTACTTCTTCATCTGACATTTAAAATATATGATAAAGCAGGTGTCTAACTGAAAGCCTATATTTCTCTCAAGTGTTCAACACAAAGACAGAAGATCAATAGCCTGTGCCTGTCATGGTCTTTCCAAGAAGTGCATTCACTTCCATCCAGAGACACACACAACAACTTAAACACAGAAGTAAAAAAAAAATCAGGATTATATAAAATCATTAACTATTTACAGAAGAGAGCACCGAGACAGTAAAATTTTATCTGAGTCCAACTCCTTGTGAAAATACATGGCAAAAAAATTGGCAAATATGTAATCTAATACCCCACCCAAACACATTTAAAGCTGCTCATGTGTTTTTCTGTGATGGGTTCCTTCTATCTATATTAAACATGGTAGCCACTGATCTGCTTTGACTCTTCTGTGAAAAGGTAAACAGGGTCAAAACTCAAAGAAACCAAGGGCAATAAGTTACCAATACCTGCCATAATTGCTTTCCAACACAAAATATTTGATTTGTGCTTTCAAAATTATGTTAAGCACAGACTATTTCCCTATCTTGTGTTTTTATTATTCAGTGAGCAAATATTTAGTGAGAACCTATTATGCACTGGACACTATACTAGATGCTGGGAATATAGCAGTAAATAACATGGACATGATACAGAACTAGTTAAATGGTTGCTACAAAGGAAACTATAGGGTGTCTTTGGAATATTTAACAGAACTGCTATAGATTGTTTGTGTGTATGTAAGCATGGTCAGAGAAAACATCTTTGAGCAAGTTCAAGGTGAGATTTAAAGACCAATTATAGGTTAGTTTTGCACTGCCCAATAAAGCTGCCACTGGCCGCAAGTGGCTACTAAGCCCTAGGTATATGGCTAGTCTGAATTAAGATGTGCTGTAAGTGTAAAATACACTTCAAAAGTTTAGTACAAAGAGACAATGTAAAATATTTACTTTAAAATACTGATTACATGTTGAAAATAAAATATTTTTATATAGCAGGACAAATAAAATACAAATCATCTGTTTCTTTTTACTTTATTAATATTGGCACTAGTGTATTTTAAACTATGTATGTGCTTGCATTTGTGGCTCACATGCAGATTGCACAGTGCTGGTCTAGAACAAGGTAGCAGGGAGAAGAGGTAGAGAATATTCCAGGCAGAAGGAACAGGATAGGATAGGTAAAGGTTCTAAAAGAAGATGGACACTTCAGCAATGGAAAGCCAGAGAAACTACCTGACTCGGCAGGACAGAGGCTCTAGATGAAGTTGGAGAGGCAGATGAGTGATTTAAAAGTAAAAATGCCTATAATTTCAATTCTAGAAAGTTGAAATATTTTTGACCCACTTCTGATCTCAATAACAAACCATTTTAGCACCTGGATGAAGAACTAATCTCAACTCTTTCTGGTGTGGTCAACATTCTTGCCCCTGTTGCTATAAGGATAGCAAGTTAGTCCATCAATAGCTATCCTCAAATTCACCACGTGTCGACCATCATGTGTGATGGAATATGTGGAGATTTAAACAAAATGTCTTTAGTGCAATTAACTGCCTATTTAGATGTTGGCAGTGATGTCCTCTCAACTATGTTTGGTGCTAATATTAAAAACCCTTACTTCTTAGGTTTTTCTTTATAAATCTTGCCTAGGAAACACCAGCTCTGATGGAATATTTTAGCTCAAAGTTTACTACTTTATTCCTTTCATTATTTTTGCCTTTGAGTCTGGGTCTTCAATGGGAAATGCAGAAGAATAATCAACAGGGCCTTACGGTCCACAATTCATTCTAAACGTGACCTTGCCATCTTTAGATTGAGTAGATATATTCTGAGATGGGTATGCCTCCAGAACATCATGAAAAACTACTCTATCTCAAATATATCAATGGACAAGATGCAGAAGACCCCAAGCGCTCTGATGATGCTTTATATTATGAAAAATAAAACTGGTCACATCAGATAGACATAATCTCTGTAACCTTCTCAATTTCCTCCCAGCCTCCTCCAACTACTTACAGAGATCCATAATGTGGTTCCTGCAGATGGCACAGTTATCAACCACAATATCCCAGGCCCAGAGGGCTACTGCATTCCACTACAAAGAGAAAAAGGGGGAACAATGCACTCTCCTTGTAATACAAATACACATACACACACTCTAGGATTTCAGGCTGCAGTTGCAGTTATCATCTCTTTGGCCACAAGGACCACCAAACAAGAGTTTTTGGATATTACTTCACTCCTATTTATCATATCATAAGGCAACAGTAAGCTACACGTACGCTCACCCATTCCACAAATGGTTGAGTATATGAACACAAAAATTAATGAGTCAACTTTTATTTTTTTTAGGCCTACAGCACCTGGTCTTCCTAGGTGGCCTCCCATCCAAGAACTAAGAAAGCCCGACCTTGCTTAGCTTCTGAAATCAGACGGGATCGGGCATGTTCAGGGTGGCATGGTAGTAGTCAACAAGTCAACTTTTAATTTTACTTTTTCCTACAGCTTAAAATAATTTGGTCAGCCATATCGACATAAGCACATCAGGAATAATTTGTAAGTGCCTGTTTCAGGTCTAATAGGTAGAGTGGAATTAGCATGTAGGTTCCCCTGGCAGTTGCAGACCTCAATTTCTACATAAATAAATACCTGCTTTTCGAGGCAGCTTTGGAAACATGAGTGGGGAGGTGAAAGCTTGGAAGACATGAACTAAGACGATTGGATCATAAAATGGGTAATCGTGGGATAAGCTGGATAACACAGAACAAGGTCATCACCTATATCTAACAAGATTACTTCCTAACGAACTCTAGAATTGTGTTTAGCTCCTACCGCCAAAGAAACTTACATTCTCGACTTCTCATGCTCAGACTCTTATATTTAGTTAATTCCAATAAGAGTTTATCCAAAAGTGGCATTTAAGTAACTCAAACTTCAGCCTTCTGCAATTATAAGTATTCCCAAATTCCTTTTTCCTCCACTAATTTGATGCTACTTCCCAAAACTTCATCTCTTTCAAACCAATTCTCATTGTCTAGTAACTAGTCCAGCACTTTTCACCAGGCAGTTTCAACTTGGAGGAAAAAAAATCCTACTTCTATTATTATTCAATATGGCTGCTGGTTTTAACTGAGCACGCAGTGCCCACAATGAAACGCCAAAAAGCAACTAGGAGGGGGAATATCGTGGTGTTTAGCCAGATGTTCCAGGAATAACATCGTCCCTACTTCAGAATCTTCATTTTGAACATATTTATTTTATCTCAGGTGGGAATCGGAACCTTTCGCCCAAACTGTTAGCAAACCACTATAAGGCATTTCATGCAGTAAGTCACGTTCCACATTTTTTGTTTTCCCACTTTTAGCAGGTCGTTTGCAACTGGTACTCAACCCTCCCTAAATGACGCAAGATTTGGGCTCGCATTTTTTTTAACAGATTCCACCATGCTTTTTTTTTTTTTTTCCCCATTCTTTTTTTTTTTTTTTTTTTTTTTGGAAGGGGATTCTGGATATTACCACATGACTGGGACGGCTTGTGTGACAAACCAAAAGACCTCTCCAAAGAGGCAAGAGTTACACTCAAGACACTTTAACTAGGCGGGGCTCGGGACGGAAAGGGGGCTAATGGGAATGGACGCTTCGATCAGGCGAGGACCGGGTCTGGGTCCCTCAGAGTTAGAGGGACCCCGAGCGTCAGAGAGGGGCGGGGCAGGGAGATCACCAGCCCGGTTCTTCAGACGCCTCCATTGCGGTAAGACCTCAGGTCCCTGGCTTCCGCCGCACTGCCCCATCCTCCACCCACCGCATCGCTCCGATTCCCCCTTCCACCCCACCCTCTCCTTCCCCACCCCTCCACTCCAGTGACAACTCAGGCGCTTGGCTCCCGCAGTCAAGTCGCAACCCCGCGTATCTCAATAAGCAACTCCGTGATTGGCCCCTCAGCCTCTTAGCGAAACCAATACTGCTATTGGCAGTGGGCCGCAATCATGCCGATCAAGCCTAAGACCCGCCCCCCAGCTTCCTTTCGTGGTACCCGGTCCCAAGAACGCCCTGAAATGAAGCCCTTTCCTCCGCGCCCCGGTCATTCTCGGGCCTGCCAGCCAGATCCATGCCTCTCTAGCTTCCCTGAGGAAGGCGCTGGCGAGACCCAACCTTTTTCACTTCAAAGCGCTTCTTGCCCGCGCCGCTGTTGGTGCCGGTCGGGGTATCCACATCCATCGCTGCCGCCATTTTGGAAACACACGTTCTGTCGCCCGGCCACTGCGCCTGCGCATCGGCGCACGCCTCTACCTCCCCCCTCCGAGCCCCGGCACCGCCTCTCGCACCCGGTCTCTTACTGGCGCGCGAGGAGCAGGTAGGGGCGGAGCATGTAGCCCCGCCTCTTAAAGGCGCTGGCCGGGTCACCCCTCGCCTGCGTGGGCTGGGGGGAAGGCGGCGGCCGGAGCGGCTGGGGCGGGGTCGGGCGGGGCGGCGCAGACGTGAGCGAGCCGAGTGGCAATGTTCGAAAGGACTCCCTCTGGTTGCCCTCCCCGGGAAGCCCCCGGCCACACTCCCTCAGCTGGGGCGGTGGCTGCTTCCTCCGCCTCGGCCGCGACCTGCCGCCCTAGCTCCGCCCCGTCTTGCGGACGGATTTTCCTCGGAGGAACGCCGGGGAAGGGGCGAAGGTGGGCATCCCGCCTCCTGCTGCCGAAACTCGGGTCCGCACACTGGCGGTTCGCAAATCCTGACCGGCTTCCGAGCCAGGCCCGAGATGCAGCCTCCCTGTGGGAGGCCTGAGGCGGGGAGAGCCGGGGCCCAGGCACCGTTTAGTTTCTTGAGTCCAATTCGAGATATGCTTAGGATTCGATGGAGAGACGAGCTCCCGGGATGTCCTCCCTTGGGCCAAACTGAGCAGGCATTCGCCAGCCCTGCCTTCACCTGCCTACCTGAAGTAGGTGGAGGAAGGAGGCTTAGGAGTCTGGGAGATGCATCTCCATTCTGCCCGAAATACCAAATCCGTCCCAGAATGGCCTTTGGTTAAGGTACACGATTTCAGCTTCACGCACGTGAGCATACATTTCCCGTTCATCAGTTGGTCATCTAACTATAGACGGCTTCCTACTTTCGGTCCTCTTTCCGCTCCTTGTGCCATAATCACATCTGTGGTCCCAGTATTTCTTGAATTTGAGGCATTCAGCCACTTATTCTTACAGGTCATTCCCTCCCAGCCAAAGCACCTGTACTTTCTGTCATCCTCGCATTTCTAAACCAGGCCCCCTTTTGCACTTTTAACCTTGCAGAGGTGTAACTCAGTTACATCACTCTTAAATCTTGTATTGGCTTATTCGAAATCTCATATTTTCTCTTAAAAGAAAACTGGAGAGCAATGGAGTGTGTTAACTCCATTGCTAAACCCAAAACTCTACGATTTGTTTCCTTGTCTTAGTCATAAACAGGAACAACAAATCCATAAAAACATTACAGCTTTAACCAGACTTGGGAAGAGAAAAATTGTTTGAGACCTTAAAGCATTGTAGGAAGCCTACGAAGTTTTTCTTAGCTAAGTTTTGTTAAATTAATGATTTCATGTTAAGATTTCTGTCATCTATTTATTGTATTCCTACAGGCCCTTCCTTATAGGAGTACTAGAAGGCATTGAAGGCATATTTAGCCTTCGTTCAACAAATTCATTGAGTAGGTACCAGGTCCTGTTATAAACAGGAGAGACACAGTGATGGAGTCAAACTCTTAGTAGGGAAATGACATATCAACGAACAAATACATCAGAAAATCTCTAGTATCACTAAGTGCTATGAAGAAGACAAAACAAGGTCATGAAATTGAGGGGAAATGGAAGTAACGTCAAATTGAGTGATCAGGCCTCTTTACAATGGCTTAAAAGGCCCTGCATGAATGATCTGCTACCCATCACTTTACTATGCTTTTCTTTCATTTTTTTAAAAATGCTATATGTACCTTCTAATATTTTTTTACTTACTCATTTATTAGATTTACTTTTTATGTGTCTATACCAAAAGAGGGGATTTTGATTGTGTTGTTTATTGCTAACAAACCCCTGGAACAGTGCCTGGTATGTTATAGGTGTTCAGTATGTGTTGAATGGATAAATTTGAAACTTTTTGAACAAGGAGAGTTTGGTAAGAGATGTCGGATAGACAGGCAGAGGCCAGATCAGGAAAGCATTTTATTTCAGATGTTATGGGAATATATTGAAGGAATAAATTAGGGGAGGGGACGATGTGACATATTTAAAAATTTTTTAAGTTTTTAAGCTTTGCGAAGAAGGGATTATAGGGATGCAAGAGAGGAAGCAGCAACAATTTCCAAGTTGTCTGCTTTGTACAGAGCTACAGTAGGGAGATGGATGATCTTAGAGGTGGTTCCATTAAGCTCGAAAAACCTCATGTACTATCTCTTCTATGGAGATTTGCCTTGCTGTTGTGATTGGCCATGATATTCTGTATACTAGATTCTGTTGCATAAACCTAAGAAAACTTTGTGTAGGTTTCATACAGATTCTTACCTGTTTTCAAAATTTCAGTTTACAATGCAATATGTTACCATTTTATTTTAGTTCTGTTCCTTCAGCCATCCATTCATTCAACAAATATTTCTAAAATATCTATAGAACCTTCTGTGTGTGTCAGCTACACCATGGTGGTCTAGATAAAAAGGCATCAGATATTTTAAGTATTTGTAAAAATCTCCTTTCATCATTTAACTTATGGTATAATAGCAGAGAGGCAAGCCAATTAATGATAATTCCAGTGGATTTCAGGAAAGGGAAGTACAGGGTACTTTGAAGTAGAAAGCAAGTCCAGGGGTGGGGGTAGGAAAAAGTCCTTTTAGAGGATATGGTTTGAGACTGAAGGATGAACTAGATGGAGAGTATGCACTGGTGTGCTGGTAAATGTTTAAAAATCAGCTCTTAAAAAAAAAAAAAAAAAGCCCCGATTTGTAGCTTTAGTAGCCAGATTTCAAAATTCCTGAAAGTTTAACAATTGCTTTTGTAAGCTGATGCAAGCTGGCTCTAGCACTTACACACACTGAAAGATGTGGAGAAGGTGGCATCCCAAGTAGAGCCAATAGTGTGTAGAAAGAGCTAGAAGCTAGAAAATATATAGTGCACTATTAAACTTGGAATGGCTGGAGTGTAAGGAGAAAGAGTGATATGAGTCTGCAATGATGTTCAAGAGTCAATTGTTAGCATCTCTTTTCCAGAGTTGGTCATTAAACATTTGCCACTGATAGGGCCCAGGTCATGCAAGACTATGCAGTAGAGCTATGCAAAAGGTGTTGGTGTTTATCTTAATGATGGGAAGCCACGGAAGAGCTTTTACCAGAGCGTCTCATGGTCAGATATGCCCTTTTAAAAGCATCAGGCAGGACTTCCACTTCTGGTAAGATGGTGTAGACATACTTTTCTCTATTCTTCCCTCTAAGTACAACTGAAATCTCTGGACAGGATATATTCAAACTAAAAAGATAAATAAATAAATAGATAAATAAATGAATAAATAAATCAGAAAGTCTGAGAGGTGGAGAGAAGAAGGCAGACTAGTTAGAGACCTCAGAACTTGAATGATGTGGCAATGAGTTCCTTGGGTTTTCTTTTTATCTCATACATCACAGACTTAGAGCTGAAGAAGCCGGCAACCCCAAAATGCCAATGAAAACAGATACAAAAAAAGCTCTATCAAAAGACTGCTTTCTCTAGCAAATACAAAACTTTTAGAAAATAACTGCCCTACTCCATCCAAACACAGAAAAAAATTAGCTCCACTCTCACCTCTGCCGGCAAAGCTGAGTGGGGAGCTTAGACTATACGGCTCCCATGTCTGTAACCAGGTGCTCTGATACCCAGGCCAGGGTGGTAGAGGCCAATTAGGGAGTTGAGACTTTTATCCCTTCTGGATGATGACAACCTTCCGTACTTGTATAAGAGGGGACCCCAAGGGGGTCTGGACTTTTACTCCCACCCAGCAGTAATGAGGCATCCCTTCCCCTCTTTGCTGGGGTGGTGTAAGAGAAGACTGAGTGGAGAGTCAGGACTTTCACCCAGCAAGCATGAGGCCACCCGTACCGCAGTGTCAGTAGAGACCATGTGGGAAGCTGGAACTCCCACCCTTAGGTGTTAATGGGGACTCAGTGAGGAACCTGGACTTACTTCCACCTTCCCTTGCTGGAGCACTGTCCAAGGAAAACAAAGTCAAAACGGGTTTAAATAAAATCTAGAGTCTCATAAAGGTGTCCAGTTTCACTTGAAAATCACTCAACAAGAACTGTGAGATTTCATAGTGAAAATAATATATGTCAACACCAAGATAACAGGTGTCAGAATTATCTGACAAAGACTTTAAAGCAGCAATGATATTTTTGTTCAATAAGCTATGACACATAAGCTTGAAACAAATGAGAAAATAGAAAGCCTCAGCAAAGAAATAGAAGACATAAAGAAGACCCAAATGGAAATTTTAGAAAAATGCAATAACTAAAATAAATATCTCAATGGATGGGCTCAAAAACAGAATGGAAGTGATGGGGGTTAGGGACTGGGGAATCACCATACTGGAAGACAGAAAACGGAAATTACCCAAACTGAATAAGAGAGAATAGGTTGAAAAAAACCAAAAACCTTCAGAGCCTCAGGAACCTATGGGACTATAGCAAAAGACCTAACATCGATGTCATCAGAGTTCCAAAAAGAAAAGACAAAGAGGGCCAGGCTGAAAAGGAAATTGATAAAATAGGGGTTG
>NW_006440626.1:3613691-3639357 GCF_000325575.1 Pteropus alecto
CCTTCCGTACTTGTATAAGAGGGGACCCCAAGGGGGTCTGGACTTTTACTCCCACCCAGCAGTAATGAGGCATCCCTTCCCCTCTTTGCTGGGGTGGTGTAAGAGAAGACCGAGTGGAGAGTCAGGACTTTCACCCAGCAAGCAGTGTCAGTAGAGACCATGTGGGAAGCTGGAACTCCCACCCTTAGGTGTTAATGGGGACTCTGAGGAACCTGGACTTCTACTTCCACCTTCCCTTGCTGGAGCACTGTCCAAGGAAAACAAAGTCAAAACGGGTTTAAATAAAATCTGGAGTCTCATAAAGGTGTCCAGTTTCACTTGAAAATCACTCAACAAGAACTGTGAGATTTCATAGTGAAAATAATATATGTCAACACCAAGATAACAGGTGTCAGAATTATCTGACAAAGACTTTAAAGCAGCAATGATATTTTTGTTCAATAAGCTATGACACATAAGCTTGAAACAAATGAGAAAATAGAAAGCCTCAGCAAAGAAATAGAAGACATAAAGAAGACCCAAATGGAAATTTTAGAAAAATGCAATAACTAAAATAAATATCTCAATGGATGGGCTCAAAAACAGAATGGAAGTGATGGGGGTTAGGGACTGGGGAATCACCATACTGGAAGACAGAAAACGGAAATTACCCAAACTGAATAAGAGAGAATAGGTTGAAAAAAAACAAAAACCTTCAGAGCCTCAGGAACCTATGGGACTATAGCAAAAGACCTAACATCGATGTCATCAGAGTTCCAAAAAGAAAAGACAAAGAGGGCCAGGCTGAAAAGGAAATTGATAAAATAGTGGTTGACTACTTCTCAAATTTGGCAAGAAACATAAATCTATAGCTTCAAGAAACTGTGTAAATCCTAAACAAGGTACACCCAAAGAAATTCATGCCAAGACATTTTAAAATTAAACTTCTGAAAACTGAAAACAAAGGAAAAAATCTTGAAAGCAGCTAGAGAAAATGACAACTTAGCTACTGAAAAAGAAAATTGAATGACAGTGAATTTCTCATTAGAAACCATGGCGGCCAGAAAGAAGTGGCAATGTATTTTTTTCAGTGTAGAAAAACCCCCAAATCTATCAACCCAGAATTCTATATCCAGGGGAAATATCCTTCAGCACTGAAGGGGCAACCAGGATATTCTCAGATAAAGGAAAACTAAGAGAATTTGTCACTAGCAGATCTACCTCAAAAATGGCTAAAGGAAGTTCTTTAAACAGAAAAGAAACAATAAAACAAGGAATCTTGGAATATCAGGAAGAAGAAAGAACATCGGAAACAAAAAACATGGGTAAATACAATATGCTTTTCTTCTCGAGTTTTTTAAATCATGTTTGACAGTTGAATTAAAAATTATAGCATTGTTTTATCAGGTTCTAAATAAATGGGGAATATTTAAGAAAATATTCTATACTTCACTCAAACTGGTGAAATGATGACATCAGTAGACTGTCATAAGATATATATATATATGTATATATATATATAATATAATACCTAGAATAGTCACTTTAAAACTTACAAAGAGATACATTCAAAGACATTATAGATAAATCAAAATGGAATTTTAAAAAGTTCAAGAAACACACAGAAAGGCAGAAAAACAAAAACAGAAATGAAAAACAAAGAGCAAACAAAATAAAAAATAACAGCTTTAATCCTTAACATATCAGTAATTATATTAAATGTAAATTGTCTAAATATACCAATTAAGAGATAAATTGACAGAGTGGATTAAAAAACATGACCCAATATATGCTATGTACAAGTAACTCACTTCAAATATTATAATATAGGCAGGGAGTTAGTAAAAGGATGAAAAAGATATATCATGAAAACAATAAAAAGAAAGCAGGAGTGGCTATATTAATACCAGATAAAGTATACTTTGGAGCAAAAGAAATTACCAAAGAGGGGCAGAGGGATATTATAGAACATTTAAAAAGTCAATTTACTGAGAAGACATAGCAATCCTAAATATATATATACCAAAAAACTGCTGCAAAATATTTGAAGCAAAAACTGATAGACCTGAAAGTAGAAATAGACAAACCCACCATCATGACTGGAGACTTCAACACCCCTCTGAACGATGGATTAGAACAACCAACCAGAAAACCAAGAATATAGAAGGAATCAACAATGCCATCAACCAAGGGGATCTAATGAACATTTTAGAACTTCATCAGCAGTATACATATTCTTTTTAAGGTGCCATGGAACATATACCAAGGCAGACCATGTTCTGGGCCATAAAACAAATTGTAAAAAGTTTTAAAAAATTGAAATCATACAGGGTATTCTCCAACTGCAATGAAATCAAACTGGAAGTCAATAACAAGAAGATAACAGGAATTTTTACAAACATCTGGAAACTAAACAACAAATTTCTAAATAATCAATGGATCAAAGATGAAGTCTTAAGGGAAATTTTTAAAAATATCTGTTGAGCTGAATGAAAACGAAAACAGAACATATGGACACTGCCAAAATAGTGCCGAGAGAGAAATTTTTTAGCACTAAACATACACATTAGAAAAGAGGAAAATGATAATCTAAGTTCCCACTTCAAGAACCTAGAAGAGCAAATAAACCCAAAGCAAGCAGAATGAAAGAGATAAAGAGGAAAAATCAACAAAATTGGAAACAGAAAATTTTAAAAATCAGTGAAACAAAAAATGGGTTCTTTGAAAAGCTCAATAAAATTAACATACTTCTAGCAGGACTAACAAAGGCAAAAGGGAGAAGACACAGATTAACAGTATCAGGACTGAAACAGAAGATATCAACACATATCTTGCAGACATAAAAAGGTCATAAAGGAATACCACAGAGCCTACACACTTATTTGACAACTTAGACACAATGGACCATTTGCTTAAAAAACACAAATTATCACAATTCATCCAGTATGAAATAGATCATTTGAATGGCCCTATATCTATTAAGGAAATTGAATTAATAACTTTAAAGCTTCCAAAAAAAGAAATCTCCAGGCTGAGATGGTTTTACTGGAGAATTCTACCAAATGGTTAAGGATGAATTAAAACCATTCTACACATTCTCTCCCAGAAACTGGAAGAGCGCTTTTCAATTCATTTTATGACACTAGTTCTACCCTGATAACAAAACTAGACAAAGATAATACAAAACAAACAAAACCAACAAAAAACAGACTAACATATCATGAATATGGACACAAAAATCCTTAAAATATTAGCAAGTAGAGTCCAGCAATACATAAAATGAATTATTCACCATGATACAGTATGGTTTCTTCCAGGGATGTAAGGCTCAATATTTTAAAATCAATCAATGGTTTCTGCCATACTAAGAGGTTTAAGAAGAAGGATCACATGATCATGATAATATATAGAAAAAACATTAAAAAAAATTCAACATCCATTCATGATAAAAACTCTCAGAAAAATAGGAATAGAAGAGAACTTCCTGAACTTGATGAAGAGCACCTACAAAAAACGTTGCAGCTAATGTTATACTTAATGGTGAAATACTGAATGCTTTCCCCCAAAAGCTGGGAACGTGGCAGGGATGGCCTTCTTCAATAAGTGAGCACTGTTACTGAATCTAGTACTGGAACTTCTAGCGTGTGCAATAAGGAAGTAAGAGGTATACAAGTCAGAAACAAAAATGATACTGTCCCATTTCTAGATTACATGTAGTTTATATGGAAAATCTCAAGGAATCTTTTTAAGAAAACTCTTAGAACTAATATGTAAGATCAGCAAGATCAGGGTAGCATGGCTGTAGATTTAAAGATTTTAATCTGTGTAACATGCAGAGAAGCAAAACCAAACACTAAGCAATGAAGTATTGAATAACATTTTCCAGGATAACTTTTTATAAATATTTTTGATATGCCATTGTGGGCTTCCCAACCCCAACTTTTCTAGGAAAAGAAAGATAGCATTTAGTGGCAATTATCCAGAACCATTGGGCTTTAAAAACTAGTAGAAATTTGGATCAGTATTTACTTAGTGCCACAAATTTTTATGTCCAAGGTAAGCTCTAGTGAGTATAATTCTAGATTTTATGATATTAAATAAAATACCGAGTGATGTGACCTGAAATTGGTATGCTGGGAGACACGGAACCCCTCTGTCCTCAGGATGGTCAGATGGATTGAGCTTGGAGTAACCAGAGCCTGTTAAAGAGGATTCCTCACCTTATCATCAGGAGCCCTGGACTCACTTAAATATGGCCAAGGAGGGGCACTACCACCTGGCCATCCACTTCTGCAGCCAACAGTTGTGTGCACTGCTGCTCATCAGAGACAAGGAAGCCATGGAGTTACTGGAGCAGCTGGTGTTTCAGGTACCTAAAGTGATGCTGGCCCTGGGTGTCATGGGGCTAAAGACTGGGCCACAGCTCTTCACAGGTGCAGCTCCAGACAGTCCAGCTTTCTGCTCCACTGATGTGTCTGACCTTTGTAGTCAAAGCTATGGGCTGGGGGACGATTCTAAAACTATATGTACATTCTGCAAGTTATAGCTTCATTATTTTGAAACATTTGATTTAAATATTTCAATTTGATTGGACATCCACATTATAAGATTTCAATTTGACTGGACATCCACATTATAAGATATTTCACATTATATTTTGTCAATGAGAGGAAGTTATTACATTCTTTAAATTTTAATTGTAGATTATTGAGATTTAATTCATTTACCATAAAGTACTCTTTAAAAGTATACAATTCAATGGCTTTTAGTATATTCAGAGTTGTGAAGCTACCACCATCTAATTTGAGAACATTTCATCACCTAAAAAAGAAACTTTCTAACTATTAGCAGTCGCTCTCCATTTCCTCTATCCTCAGCCCCTTGCACCACTAAGCTACTTTCTGTTTCCATAGATTTGTCTATTGTGGACATGTGATATAAATGGAATCATAGCATATGTGCCTTTTGAGTCTGGCATCTTTCACTTAGCAGACTGTTTACAAGGTTCATTCACATTGTGGCATGTATCAGTACTTTGTTCCTTCCTAAGGCTGAATAATATTTCATTGTATAGATACCATATTTTGTTTATCCATTTGTCAGTTCGATCATAAATTTTTGAATGATCATAAAAAGTTTAAACTGTTGTGACACCTACTTGTGCAAACGAGTTTCTTGTAGATGGTTTTTATGAAGAACTGAAGACATTATCACTATAAAGTCTGAATCAGGAATTGTAGGCATTTCAGCCTGTTGTCAAAAAAGTCACATTACCAAAAGTAAGCCAAGTCTTTTATTGACATTTTAAAAATTAACTTTTGGAAGTGTTATACAAATTTAAAAATTTCTATGAAATGTACAATTTAAAAAATCAGAATTCTATAAAAGATACGTAATGAATTTTTTTTCTCTAAGTCACATGTATGTATGCCGAAGCCCCTCCAAGTTATTCCATTGTGCCATGCAAAAAATTTTTTTATGTGTTCCAGGATGTGAAAAATGTTGGAAAGCATGCATTAGTGCCTCAGATTTTAAAGAGGATTCCTCATAGGGAGAGAGAGATGGTTGCTCTTAAGATTCTTTATGTGGCTCACTGAGAAATTTCACATATTTATAATTTTGCAAATCGATCCTACTTCCCCACAAAATTCATCCTTCATAAAATGCTCATGGCTATAGTTGTCTTAAGTGCTACAGTTCCTGTCTGAAGACCTATGGGTCAGTTTTATGGAGAGTAAACCACTTTTTCCCCCTAGGTTTCTTGAGGTATAATGGACAAAATTTTAAGATATTTAAGTGTACAACATGGTGATGATTTGATATAAGTATACATTGTGAAAGGATGACCCCCATCTAGTTAATTAGCACATCCATCAACTCACATATTTATCTTTTTTTTTTTATTTTGGTGAGAACCTTTAAGTTCTACTCTCTTATTAACAAATTTCAATTATACAGTGTTATCAACTATAGTCACCATGTTATACATTAGATCCTTGAGTCAATCTTTGAATAGGCTGGATCTAATCCACTGATTTTTCTCTATGACTAACAAGATCATCTCAGTTTGCTATTATGATTTTGTGACAGCAGTTAATGAATACTATGTAAAATATTTTGTAAATCAAAATGTTCTCAAATTTAAAGCTGTAAACTCTAAATTTGAAAATAACACACATGCCATATACTTTTATATCATTTTATAGTTTATTTTTGAAATGACAGTAACAAATGCTTTTCCCTTGTTGGGGAATTACATATTTATTTTCAGTGGGCAAAGCCTTAAATGTAACAGCGTTTTGTCCAAATTGAATTTATATAATTGTACAAAAGTCATACCAAGCATTAAGAAATGCTAACAAAGACTAGTTCTCTCAGAGCCTCATGAAGCACACCCCAAGAGGCCCTGATTTCATGGGGACCCTGATCTGAACAATACTGATGCTCACCCCAAGTTCCTCAGTGACACAAAGGCAGAGGTAAGAAGAGCAGTCAGGAGGACCCACATGCTTTGTGACTGTGGAATTCTGCTCCAGTGTTAGGGTTTCATGATGTATTCATCTTCTCATTGTATGAGGAGCATTAAACACTTCAGCCTGAAGTATATTAGCCTGGGCTTAAAACCAAACCCAAACAGCTTAAATTAAGAAAATTAGAATAAAAAAAAATTAACCAAGCCATAATAACCTCTTCCAAGCAGGGTCCTTTATGCGGCCCTCGCTTAGTTTCTAATATACACACACAAATAAGTTACATTATCAGCTGTTACATGCAGGTTGAGGGATGGCAGTTAAGGTCTAACTCCTATTCTGTTTTATTGGTAGCAGTTGTCAGAAACACTGTTACAAAGGACTCTGAGGCCATAGCTGCACTGATGGGACAGTCGCTAGGCTTTACTTGTGATCTCTGACGTGGACACAGGAGAGGGAGAGGCAGCTCTCATGCGTCTCATTTGCAATCTTTCTATTATTAAGAAAGCTGAAGAAGGTACTGGTTATGAACATTTTGAAAAATATAAAAGTCCGATTGTTCTATTTTAATGAGTTACAATGTCTTAATCTGGAGATTTAACTTGTTTCATGGATCTTAATTTCAATTACAGTATAATTATCTATGGTAGGAGTTTTCCCTTTCTGACCTTATAAAAATTAATGAGAAAATAATATTCTGAAAGAAGGCGTACACAAAGAAAATGAAGTCACTCTCAGAAGCACCTCCCTAACCTGGGTACTATGACTTGGGAAAAGGAGTTTTTATTCCAGCGTTTCCACTGCTGTTTCAGATAAAAACAGTTCGTGTTTCCTGAAAAAGGGTGAAAAATAGCGATTCCTAAAATAAACACATAAAAGTATGTGGCAGAGGCTATGTAGATCAGCTACCTTCATTTAGATTGTATCGTAAAGATGCGACCTCATCTATTCACTTCAAGGAGAAAAATTCCAGTGGAACATTCGAAAGATTTTTTTTAAATCCAGGTTTTCATTACAGGTGAGCTTGGTATACATGTGAAGTATTTATTATACTTAGACATGGAGGGAAATGTGGAGCGTGTCTGTGGTTTGGCAAAAACTAGGTGAGATTCCTGCTCTCTGCACAACTGTCACTCTCGAATCCTAGATACACCAGACGGACCCTAAGACACTGCTCTGAGAGGATCACCGTGTCATCTCTTGATAGTTCTGATAGTGTGATTGACAGGTTTAGCTGTGGTGGTTAATCTGGGACTCAAAGGACAATGATACCTGGGTCAGGAACTAAAAGTCACCAGAATTCCACGACGGCATTCTAACTACCACTTGGCAACAGCTGCAGAACCTGACTGCAGTCTAACTGGAAGGAGTCGGTTTCGTGTCTCGGTATGCTGCTATACGTAGAAGGCACCTAGGTGTTCAGCTAAAAAGTTGAAAGCCGCAGAAGATGATTTTCAGGAAGGAAAGGAAATTCCTTATTCCAGGACTGTAAATGAACAAAAGAAACCCAATTCAAGGGTTCGCAGAGGCCCAGAGAATGAGAAGCACAAGCTGAGAATTTGGTTTTAGCCCCCTCCTTTTAGAAAGCAGCACAGGACTAAGAAGGTGGAGGGAGGGCAGGCATGGGGATGACGACTCCAGCTGTGCATCCATCCATTCCCACAGCTGCAGGACTGTCAGGACACTTGTATTACTTTGGTTTCCAACATTATCTTTGTCTCCTGATGAAGTCACTGCCTGTCTGTTTTGGGCTCTGCACCTTGGGTTTTCCTGATAAGATGGGCAAACCTTTAGCACTGTGGGGAGTGTTAATCCCCTAGCTTGTGCCTCACGAATACAAATATTTTCTTAAAAACCCACAAATGTATGGTAACAATCAGCATGTTTTGTACATCTTGGGCTCATACCCAGGTTTAAAGGAGGGGAACACACTAATTCTTAAAGCTTCCCTTTTAGACAGAAACTCCCACAAATATTATCTGCAATAATCCAGTGCTGTTCACTTTGCAAAGTGAGTTCTTGTATGATTGCATCCAATGCTGTGTTGAGGGAAATATGCCCTTTTAATGCTACTGTCACACAAAGACAAGGATCATAGGATATTTGATCTTGGTGGGTTCCATACTATATTTCCTGTTAGCACTAGAGGAAATCATAGAATGATAACAGGAGTATCTTTCTGAAAACTGGGTGCCATTCCTCTGACTTTAACGGGGTAAGTAGAGGACCTGTCCTTCTTGGCCAGGGCAGCAGCTCAAGGGCGCGCTATGAGGTCAGGCATTGAGCATCTCTAAAGGAAGCATGGATGTCTGGGAAAGGAATCATCTTCGGATTAAGAACAGAGGGATGGAGAACTGGATCTGTAGCAGACAGCTATGCACTTCTCTTTCTCTTCCATTTCCTTTTTCATCAAGAATCAAAATACTTTCCAGGCCCTCGGCAACCACATAACAAGAGAGGCTCAAAACTGCTTTGTTAGCTAATGTTGCTGGAATCTGGACTGTGGCTGAACGGTGAGAACACGGGACACCAGTACCCACGAGGGCTTTGTGTGGTTCCAGAAGATAAGCAGGCTCTGGAATAGGTGGGCAGGAGTTATGGAAGGTATGTAGTGACCACACACAATCACTGTTGGGTGGCTTTTAGTGTAGGCAGAGACCTTGGTGATTTGCTCAAAATATAAGCATCACACAAACATCGTAACAATATTAGGTGGGTCTTAACAAAAGCGCAGAAAGGAAAAGACCTGGAAAAAAGGAATTTTCTATACATTTAAATATGTTAACTAGAATGCATGGACACATGTAACCCGATCTTTCTTTGTTTAAAAATTAAGCTTGCCTGGGTCATTAATTCTATAGAAGTAATGCCACTAAAGTTACAGTAACAGAAATTCTATTTTGCAGATTTCTAGTAACTTAAAACAAAAAAGACCACATACACAACTACATACATTCATACGACCGCTGAACTCCCAAATGGAGCACACATAAAACGCAGACACTCAGAAAGCACATGTGCACGGATGCCAGCGTGCGCCCTTCTTGAACCTGAGATGCTTGTGGTGTGCAATGGGGGTCAAGAGGCCCTGCTGCATATCTGTTCGATGTCACTTATCTCTTTGGGACAATCCGCAGAAAGAATGAGAGGTGAGTCCTGAGTCACCACTACATCATCCTCAATTCGTACGCCAAGACCACGAAACTTCTCTGGGGCATCTCTGTCATCCTCTGGAATATAAATGCCTACGGAGTAGAAATAAAGAATGTGCTATTCATAAATGGAAGTAACTGACTGATTTCAGGCAAGAAAGTTAACCTCTCTGTGTTACAAGTCGTCTGTAAAACTGGGATCTTAACAGTATCTACCTAGAGCTGTGGAGATTAAACGAGATAATACAAGCAAAAGTGTCTGGTACATAATCGTCAATAAATGTTGGCTATCATTACTAGAACTATTATTATAGTTACTTTATTTTATTTTATTATTTTTTTAAATTATAGTTATTTTATATGCTAGATTACAGGCTCCATAAAACTACAATAATGTTGATCATGATTCTGTCACATTCTAGTGGCTCAAACGGGCTACTAAAGTTACTTATGAGTATGTTAGTATATGCTGGGAATCAGTAGATTATATAAATGCATCTGTCTGCCTAATAGGCTCCTAGAAAAAGGGAACTTTCCTAAAATAAAGATCTAAGGTATTTTAAAATGTATTTTAAAAATACTTATTTAGCAATGATTAGCCTGAACAACCAGAAGCTGCAGAAATATTCAAATAAGCCCTTTCACATAAGCCATAAATGTAACAGATGTATACAATATAAAGTAGGAGATTAAAGAGGAAGAGTTTAATGAACATCTGGAAAGTTCTAAGAGCCCAAGGAACCCTTTCTAATCATGAAGTCAGACAGAAGACAGTCTTTTCATTTTAAAGAAACTGCACCAGGTACCGATTATACTGGACTAGATGGTACAAGGGCCACAGACAGCATCGAATGAAAGGTGGTATAAAAGACGTGTCCCAGCTACAATTACACAATTTAGAGATGAAAACACCTGAAATCTAAGAACGATAAAAACAGCATCAGTATTTAAAAGTTGACTCTTCTAATATCGATCTTCACACTCTGCTGTGGCCGCCACCTCTCTGCTGATCTGCCCAGTGCTTGGCATCATGCCAGATGGTGAACCATTGGAACAAAACTCCAGAAAAAAGAACTAAACAAAATGGAGACAAGTAATTTATTAGATGCAGAGTTCAAAACAGTAGTCATAAGGATGCTCAATGATCTCAGTGAGAACTTCAACAAAAAGATAGGAAATATAAAAATGGAGATAGAGCAGATAGAAAAAGAACCAGTCGGAGATGAAGAATACAATAACTGAAATGAACAATACATTAGAAGGAATCAAACAGTAGATTGGATGAAGCAGGGGACTTAATCAGCGATTTAGAAAATAAGGTAGCAGAAAACATGCAATCAGAACAGCAAAAGGAAAAAAGAATACAAAAAGTGAGGCTAGTTTAAGGGGCCTCTTGGACAACATAGAGTGTACCAACATTCGCATCATAGGGAGAAGAGAGAGAGCAAGGACTTGAAAACCCATTTAAAGAAATAATGACGGAAAACTTCTAACCTAGCAAAGAAAAAATAGACATGCAAGTCCAGGAAGGGCAGAGTGTCTCAAATAAGATGAACCCAAGGGGGCGCATGCCAAGACACATCATAATTAAAATGCCAAGCGTTAAAGACAAAGAGAGCATCTTAAAAGCAGCAAGAGAAAAGCAGTTGGTTATCTACAAAGATGCTCCCATTAGACTGTCAGCCGATTTCTCAACAGAAACTTTGCAGGCCAGAAGGGACTGGCATAAAATATTCAAAGTGATGAAAAGCAAGGATCTACAACCAAGATTACTCCACCCAGCAAAGCTATCATCTAGAATCGAAGTACAGAAAAAGAGCTTCCCAAACTAGAAAAAGCTAAAGAAGTTCATCAACACCAAACCAGTATTATAAGAAATGTTAAAGAGCTTTAAGAAGAAGGAAAAAAATGTCAAAAATATGAATAATAAAATAGCAAAAACTACATACCTATCAATTACTATTTAAATGTAAATGGATTAAATGCTCCAATCAAAAGATATAGGGTGTGTGAATGGATAACAAGACCCTTATATACGCTGCCTACGAGAGACTCACTTCAGATTGAAAGACAGAGACTGAAAGTAAAGTGATAGAAAACAGTATTTCATGAAAAAGGAGACAAACAAACACAAAAAACTACGGTAGCAATACTTGTACCAGACAAAAGACTTTAATGAAAGGCTATAACAACAGACAAAGAAGGACCCAGCAATTCCATTTTCTAGTATTTATCCGAAGAAACCCAAAAACTAACTCAAAAAAACATGCATCCCTATGTTCATTGCAGCATTGTTCACAATGGCCAAGATATGAAAGCAGCTTAAGTGACCACTGATGAACGAAAGGATAAAGAAGTGGCACATATATAAATGGAATATTAAGCAGCCATAAAAAAGAGTTAAATCTTGCCATCTGCAACATGGATGGACCTAGAGGGTGCTGCGCTAAGTGAAATGGGTCATACAGAGAAAGACAAATACCGTGTGATTTCACTTATATGAGAAACCTAAAAAAGCCAAGATAGACAAACAAAACAGAAATTCATAGATACAGAGAACATTTTGATGGTTGCCAGATGGGAGGGGGGTTGGAGGATGGGTGGAAAAGGGGAAGGGATCAAGATGTGCAAACTATCAGTTATAAAAATAGTCACAGGGATATAAGATATAGTACGGGGAATATAATCGATAATACTGTAACAACTATGTATGATGTCAGATGGGTACTAGACTTATCAGAGTGATTGCTTCATAATCTATATAAATGTCTAATCACTATGTTGTATACCTGAAACTAATAATATTGTAAAATTGTAATTAAAAAATAATTATTTAAAAAAATGATTTATTTCTCAATATCTACCTACAGAAAGTGGTCTCCATCTGTTTACTGGAGAAGTCAAATTAGACAGACTGTGTGATGTTAAATAAGAAAGCTTGAGAAAAATCTAAAATGAAATTCCCTTCTACATCAAAAAGACTCATTTTCCTGTCTTTTAATGAGATTATGTTGGTTCAGGTAAAAATAAATGATGTTTACTTTTCTATCTGACACTACTATTACGTGTCCCGAGGGGTCAGAGGCTGCTATGCTAGCATCGCCCCTTACCTGGCTCCACTGTGATCACCATGCCAGGTTGCAGAGGGAGGGAACGGGGCATGTCTGGAGTGTCATGGACATCCATCCCAAGGTAATGGCCAACATGATGAGGGCAGTATTTTCGAGCAGCCTGGAAAAAATAATTGCCACAGTGTTTCAGAGCAATGACCCCTTACGGAGAAAGTCGCGCATGTATAAATCAGTGAGGTATGTGTTACTATCTATCTCCCCCCGGGTTCTGCCCCTTATGTTTAACCTGTCCTGGGCTAGTGCTTAAGAGATCTGGTAAACTGCCACCTCTCTATGCAATTCTGCCAATGGCATTCTAAGGCATTCTAACTACTCACATTTCCATTCCTACCATTTAATATACTACACACATGAGACCTTGGACAACCCCAGTAATGACTGTGGCAAATGAAAATCTCTTTTCTTGGGGGATGGAGGATGATTATGTTAGAATAGTTCTTTTCAATGTTCGCACATCCCTCTCAGGAAGTCTACCCTGGAGACTAAGTATCTCAAAGCAACTTGTGGAGTTGCCATGAAACATCAGATAACACAGTAATTATTAGGTATTTAGTGGCCTGGATATTTCTATCCATTAATTAAAGATTTGCTAGCCTGAGCAGGAGGAATTTATAGCTTCTTTACTATTGGCAAAAGAAACCCTGGCAGCCTAACCTTGGAGATGGAGATGCCTTAATGGTCTGTCTGGCTTGACCACCTGGCATTGTAATTTAAAGATGAGGCTTTACATTTTTACTGAACATCATTACATTTTGGATGCAGATGAAATTCACTGAAGACAAGGCCCTTTGAGGATACTATTAAAGTCTTGACTTTAATGTCACTGAAACAACAGACACTCTCCCCTCTGACCTCTACCTTTTCAAAATCACCACAGAAGAATTAAGAGTTAACCTATCCTTCTTTTTGTGTCCTTTACCACCCTGTCTACACCAGACTTCATTTTATGTTTTCTGATGATTGAGGTAGTTACACAGTATGCAATGAACCAGAATGTGCTGCCATCTTGTGGGAGAAGTTAGTACTGACTCCCTTTGTTTTAATCCGCGATCTATGTCCCTCTTACCCATGAAGAATCACAAAGACCATTTCTAAATCTAATTAGCATTACATAGACTAAAACCGAGCAGCATGTCAGGTGTTCTGGAGAGCTGAAGTCAAAAAAAGTGAAATACCGCGAAGCCATTATTCTCCGTAATGTTCTTTACGATCCCCAACTCTTTCAGCTTCTGTCCTGTCAGGGTGATCATCATGCTGTAGATGTTTTCCAAGCTTGTTCCGGGGGAGCAGAGGGTCAGACAATCTCTCTGGATCTCTAGAACAGCTTCATAGAGTTCTGCTTGAGGTGCTGTGAACCTGGGGACAGGAAAACCGAAGAACTCAAATTTGAGTTATCTGACATTGCAGGAAGTTTGTGACAAGAGAAAAATTCTGAGATGCCATAAATTAAATTACAGTGGCCAGAGAGTGAGAGGAAGGGACAGGAATAGTTAACCAGTTAATAGCTGTGGGCCAACGAACAAAAGACTGCTCATATCCGAATGTGTGGGAGCTCTGAATCAACCTCCAGGCATCCATTAGGACCACGGATGCCACAGCACCTTGCATATGCATGCATGGGACTGTTGCCTGTAACCAATCAATAGTAAATAATTCTTCCTTATGGACTGTGCCCCTATCACAGAATTGCCCCTGCTTCACTTTTTCCCACCACCCTCCTCATCTGTAGCCAGTGTAAATTCTTTCAAAGCAACTTACATCTTTCTTCCCCAAAACCCAATGTGTAAAAGTGCCCATCAACTCTAGGATGGCAGATACGTTGCCTTCTCCATTTAGCTCTGTTGCTGGCGGTTCAGACTTCATGCCCCAGGACCTGGTCCTTTTCTGTCTAGCAGTATGGGCCATATAAACTTTCTTTAAAAAAAAAAAAAAAAAAGGTTTCAGCTGTGGAACTATTTTTTGATATTTGCTTCTAAGTTTGATTAGAAAAAGGGCAAGGTGATGATGTTGGGGCACTGTAGACATTTAATCAGTACCCACATATTGTTACTTTAATCATACTCTGAATGCTCAACAGGAAGAACAATAACTCTTCAAGCCGGGGCAGAAACAATCTTTCCTTCAAATAGCAGGTATACACAAGGTGGGGCCAGAAGATGCGCCAGCCATGAACGCAGTTGCAGAGCCAGACCAGGCTCACCCTTGATCCTTTCCATTTTTTTATTATTAAAAAAGAAAAAAGCTTAGGGATCCACTTCTCATAGGCGAAGATGTCGTGGGGTCAACTGGTCGATATTTTGGTTACTAGTAACTTACCAGTTTCTAGGTGTCCAGAATGTGCTGCCATCTTGTGGGAGAAGCATACTGTGTAACTACCTCAAATTATTATAGAATAATAATTTCTTTAGCAATTATGGGAGAAAATGAGAAAAAATTAAGCTAGGGTTGTATATGATATGTACTTTCATGCACTGTTGATGGGAGTGTAAATTAGTATAGCCAATTAACTCAAAGGCCTTCAAAGATGCTCATAAAATTCGAGCTTGTAATTCTGCTCTAAGAATCCTTCCTAAGAAAATATTTGAAATTTAAAAAAAGCCGAATTTAGAAAAATGTTCACTGTGATGATTTTAAAAATTGTAATAGATACAATCTAAATGTCCCCTAAAATAGGAATAGTTAAATATAACAACATAATGGTTAATGAACACCTACATATCCATCTCCCACATTTAGCCGTTATCAACATTGTTGTTTGTACCCATACTCCACCCCACTACAGTATTACCAAATATTTTAAAACAGATTTTTAAATGTAAATTTTACATACACCGAAATGCACAAATCTGAGTTGTATAATTCTGGCACAAAAGGATGTACCAATCCTGATGAAGCTAGGGACACTGAACTCCCAAATTCTGCTGAGTCTTCTCTGCCAGTAGAAGTAGCCCTTCCGTCCATCTAGGATGGAACCCCTAAGTTTTTCTATTAATCCTGTTTTGACTGAGAATCTGTAAGTATCTTCCTGTAGGCATTTGCCTAGCTGCTTCTAGACCTTTAACTAGACTCTACCCCCGCAGGTCATGAAAAGTATTGTTATGAAATGTGTGGGAATGGATATCAACGTGTGGAATAATGGTAGAAGGAACATTAAGTCGGATCAGGCTGAATTTTTGGTATGAATCCCCTAAGCAGAGAGTCTGGATTTGATGTTGTAGCTCGAGGGGTCAGAAAGCCTCTAACAGTTTATTTGGTTGGCTGGCTGAAGGATGGACAAAAAAGGAGCCTACGCTAAGTGAACTCAAGTGCTAGAACCGCCTTGCTCTACTGGATTCTGCCTCAAGACTGCAACAGTAACTTTGGCTCGAGTTTCCAGCCTGTGAGCCTGTCCTGCAAAATTCAGACATGCCAGGCTGTACAAATGTGAGTCAATTCCTTAAAATCAATCAATCATTTTCAATCAATCAACCTACCTACCAACCTACACACACACACACACACGCACGCACACACACACACAGAATATATATATATAGATACATAGATATATAGATGTATAGATATATATCTATATATCTAAAACTATATCTATATATATCCTATCCTATTGGTTCTATTTCTCTGGAGAATTCTGATCCAGACCCACTTCCCTATGATACAAAACACTGCCATCCCCTCAGAAAGTCCATGTCTATTTCTAATCAATACCCTCACCTCCAGAGGTAAATGCCATTCTGATTATTTTCACTTTACTTTTGCCTGTTTTAGAACATCATATAAATGGAATCAACATGTATAATATGTACTCTTTTGTGTTCAGCTTCCTTCATGAAACATAATATCCACGATGTTATTCTGATCAGTAGTTTGTTCCTTTCTATTGATGAGTGTTATTCCATGGTATGAATAGACCACAATTTGTCTATTCATTCTCCTGTTGATGGAGTTAGGCTGTTTCCAGTTTTTGGCCATCATGAATTAAAGCTGTTGTGAACATTCTTGTACAAGTCTTTTTGTGGACCAGTGTTTTCATTTCTCTTAGCTCAAAACCTAGAAGTGAACTTGTTAGGTCAAAGAAACAGTGTTTACTTAACTTTATAAGACACTGCTATTTTTTCCCCAAAGTAACTGTAGCATTTTTCATTACCGAGGGCAATGCACGCAAGTTCCAGTTGCACTACATCACAGCCAACGCTTTCAGCCATTCTAGCAGATGTGCGGTGGTTGCATTTAGTTTGTATTTCCTCAGTGACTAACCATGATGAATACATACAGTTGTTCGTAATATTATCTTATCATCCTTTTAATATCTTCAAGATTTATAGTGATATCACCTTTTATTCCTGACTATGATAATTTGTATTTTCCCTCTTTTTCTCTTTCTAGGGAGTTTATCAATTTGATTCATCTATATAGGGAAATAACCATTTGGCTTTGTTAATTTTCTCTACTGTTTGTCTTTTTTCTATTTCATTGATATTTTGGTCTTATCTTCATTATGTCCTTCCTCATACTTACTCTGGGTTTAATTTGCTCATCTTTTTAATAGCTTTTTAAGGTGGAAGCTTACATTATTGATTTTAAACCTTTCTTCTTTCTAATAAAAGCATTCTAATTAAAGCTAAGCCTTGCTGTATCCCGCACATTTTGATATGCAGTATTTTCATTATCACTCAATTTGAAATGCTTTGTGGTTTCTTCCCTTTCCCTTGTGGTTGCTTCTTTGACCCACAAGTTATTTAGAATGCATTCACTAATTTCCGAACATGTGGAGATTGAAAAATATATCTTATTGCTGAGACATTCTAATTTAATTCCATTGTACTCAGAGAACATACTCTGTAAGACCTTAGTTTTTTGAAACCAAGACTTGTTTCACGGCCCAGCAAATGGTCTATTTTAGCGAAGTTCCATAAGTATTTGAAAAGAATGTGTATTCTGTAGTTGGTGGGTGTGGTGCTCTACAAATGTCAATATAATCAATTTCTAGGCCTTCACTTACATGGCTTGAAAATGTCTCAAAGGTTTCTGAGGTTTTGTTCGTTTTTCTAAAATGTATTTCTGTTTTTTGGACTGAATAATTTCTATCTCTCTTCAACTTCACTGGCTTCTGCTGCCTCCAATCAATCTACTGAATTTTCCATTTTGGTCATACTTTTCAGCTTTAGAATTTCTATTTTTTTTGGCTAATTTTTATTGTAAACCAAAACACAGATAGAGAAAGCCAAACAAACTTAATATATACCTTAAGAAATTATAAGTTAAACACCAGCCAGATTAAAAAACTGAACCTGGCCGACTACCAAGGAAGCCCCTTCTGTGTATCTCATAATAATTACAGTGCTCACAATACGTAATCATTATCTTAACTTTACAGTTACCATTACCTGGAGGATTCCCCATTTGTTCACTCATTGTGCTTATATCTTCCTTTAACTCCTTGAGCATACCTATGGTAGCTTCCTTAAAGTCCTTGTCTGCTAATTGGGATATCAGGGTACTTTAGCATTTGTTTTCAATGACTATGTTTTTCTTGATTATGGGTCACATTTTCCTTATTCTTCTCATGTCTACTGTTATTTTTTTTTTTAATTGAATATTGGAAATTACAAATGATACAATGTAGAGATTCTAGAATTCTGTAAAGTTCTTTTAAAGAGTGACTTCATTAACTTGGCTGGATTCAGGATGCAAACTCTGCTCTCAGTGGGAAGCAACTAAAATCTTTGCTCAGTCCTTTGAATTTCTAGTTGCTGGTATTTGGTGAGCTTCCTGGGGTTTCCTTCAACACATAATTTAGTGATCAGACAAGGATTCGGGAATACTTTATATGCAGATTTTGGGGCTCACCCTGTCTGCAGAAACTGCTCTTTCAGGATTTTCCCTCATCCTTCTGGCTGTGCTGCCAGCACCTAACTCTATCCTCTGATACTTTAAACCAATTAGGCTGTGGTTTTCTGCTGCCCACGCTATGTGGCTTGGGGACGTATCCTCAGGCAAAAAGCCCTAACCACCCATCACAGTTCTTTCAAGGACAGACTTTTATGCAGTTTCTGCCAGTTTCTGAAAGCTCTCTGGTGCCTTTCAATACTTGTTTTTAATATTTTGCCCAGATTTTATAATTATATGTGGAGGGTTAATCCAGCCAAACTATTCTACTACAACCTAAATATTATTTTTGTAATCAGAAAATAAAAACTTTATCTTTTTTAGTGTGTGTGTGTTAAGCAGGTGTTTCTAGGGGCCTGATCCTATGATATGATGAATAAAACAGTCTTAGAAAATAATCAGGAGTTTTGCAAAGGCTGTTAACCTGAGCTAGAGGGGAACTGTATATTTCTTTAGTTATTTATTACAAAAATATCCATGTTCCTAAGAAGCAGTGGGATTCGTATAAGCCTTACCTGCCATTGACAGGCCAGGTACGGGTGATGTCACTCACGTAGCAAGAAGACTCACAACCCCCATCCAGCAGCACCATTTCTCCATCCTGGAACAAAAGTTAGATCAAAGTAGGTGACCTCATGATTGTCAGTTGTTTCTTCTAATTTAAACCCTTTGTGCTTTTTATTACACAGACATACACACACACACACACACACACACACACACACACACATTTTTTTTCATACTAATTTAAAAGAGACTGATCTCTGGTTCCTTCTCACAAGAAACAGCATCTAAATTTTTCAAAAGAATTCACATTGGCTCAAGAAAGGTGCCACTGCATAGGGTTAAGTGCATAGGCTCTGGAACCAGACTGCTTGAGTTTGAATGACTAGGTGTAAACACAGCACATCAAAATGTTACCGTTATTATGTTAATTAACAAAATCCTGTGTAAGTTGGTATCCAGGGCCTTATTCAAATACAATTACCCTTAACCATTTAACTTTGGAATATCATTTCCCCTTCTGTTCCTTCGTCAAAATACATGGGAAGCAAAAACCTCTGGGTATATCTCTATCTTACTACTTGTCATGTTTTGTTTTAGTTATCTATTTATACACTTGAAGACAGGGCATATCTTATTCATATCTAAATAAGCACAGAACTTGAACACAGAATAATGGTCAAATGATTCCATGTATAGTAATGGCAACTTTTAAGAATAGATGTGGTTTTCGTTTCTGGCAAAATGATAGAATAAATTCTCTGTTAGAAAACAACTAGTATTATTTTATACTTATGAGTAAAAAATAACAATATTGTTTTGAGAATCATGTATATGTGATACAAGTCATTTTTTCAAGGGAATCAAGGGAACGACAAACAAAAAAATTTAGGATACCAGTTAGCTACCCGTGGGAGGGAGGCAGTAGGACAGTAGAGCACCAAGTTACACAAGTAGATACAAGGTACCGGTAACATTCTAGCTCTTGAATTGAGTGATGGTTTGCGAATATTCATTAAAAAAATTATGCTGTCTAATTTACTTGTTTGCTATATTTACTCTTTTGAATTTACTGAATATTAAAATAGATAACAAATTAATAAAAAAAATACAGAATTCTTTACTTGCATAGTCATTTGGGGAGAAAACCATAAAAGGTTAAGTACTTTCACAGCTAACATGGCATTCTTAAAATCTGTCTTCTCCCTTATGCTTGGCCCACTGTTGCTACAAGTCCTTAGGGAAGGAGTGTTAAAAAATGAAATGAGCAGAGGCTTTAGCGTAGAATACTTGGCTTTGCGCTACTGAGTTGACCACTGTTTTAAAGTTTATTTCCCTCCCCTATTAAACAGGCACATTAATAACTGCCCTTCTCACCGCACTAATGTGAGTATCCAATGAGATTGTGTCTGTAAGAGCATCTTATAAACCATAAAGTACTTTATAAATGACAGTTATTTTGTAAAAGCTGAAGGTTAGGGGACCATGAGGTGAGTCAATTCTGTAGTAGGGCACCTGGACCCAGAGGAAGCAGCACTGAAGGGCACTTTGTGTACCTTGATGAGTTGATTATTCTTCACATAGTGCAAAGTGTTTGACCGATTACCTCCAGCAACCACAGGTGGGTAGGCTAAGATGTCTGCTCCACGGGCCCGGCATTCAAATTCAAACTGAAAGACAGCAGCAAAGCATGACTGAAAGTATGACAGAAGAAAGGATTTTCTTAGGGCCAGCCCAGCCCAGGCTTTCTTCAGCGGCCCATACCTCCAGTTAAGTACTTATCTTAAGTCATTATTGAAAAACTATTTATCGGCTCCCACCAAACATTTTTTGCTATAATTTCAGGTCACTTCTTTTATTCTCATCTCGATCCTATTATTCAACCCTATTATTAAACCTGTTCTCTCTTCTGAGTGCTTGAATTCCCTATGATTTTCAAATCGTTACGTTCGGAAGAAGACACAGAATACCTATGATCAAGGCTGAGTAAAGAGATAGTCATGTAAAGTTACTGTTTGTTTAGTCTTATTTAGATAAACGCTAGAATATGGCTGCATTTTAAACAGCAGTTCTGAATGACTAATACCAATCTTTCAAATAGCTGTCACTCTACATGCTCTGGAAAAGTGAAAAAGGCTAATAGGCGAATGGCAAACTCTACTGATTTTGCTATGTCCGAGGATGGAGCTGGAGACCGGCGAGCATCCGCTACCGCCTCCAGCACTACTTCCGACTCTCTTCCTGTACATTTACTTAAACAGCGTTCATCTCATCTCACATTGTGTAAACCTTTCCTCCTTCATCAGTTCTGCTTTGCAATTTCTTCATTTAACTGTAGCTCTGCATAGTTTAGACTCATCTAATAAATTACCAGTGACATTTAAGAACCAAATCCTCTCCACTGATACCCGAGTCACTTCCAGTGGAAGCCAACTGGATGCCATCTGCAAATCAATGAAATTACATTTGCCTCCAACGGAAACTTCCCAGGCATTTGCAGCTCACCTTAGCATAAAGAAAACTTTCCTCCACGGGCGCTTTACTGGCAAACATGGTTTCTATAAAAGCCTGCAAAGAGGAGGATGAAAAGAACAGTCTCGTTTTAACTATGTTGCTACTCAAACATTCAAAACATTGGAGCTCAAATGAAAGGCACCCTTTCCCCCAATTTTGTCCACCCGAAGTTGTGACTTTGTGGGCATGATAACATCGATTTCCAAAAGGAAAAACACTGCTTTCAGGAATGTCTGACTGATGACAGATTCAGCCTTCCCAGGTTGAACATACATTGTATCCTGGAATAAGCTACATGGAAACACATGCTTCCGCAGCTTTAGAACGTATGAAATTCTGGATCGAATGGTCCGGTCTACAGTAGAGTTTCCCAACCTCAGCGGCACTAACATTCTGGGCTGGAGTTTTTGTGTTATTGTTGTGGGGACTGTCCTGTTCAGTACAGAAAGCCAGGAGCGCTCCCCAGCTGTGATAATCGGAAACTGCCCAATGTTCCCTGCCCCTACCTAGTTGAGAAATACTGGCCTACAGTATAAGTGTTTTAATTAATTCTCTGTGATAGCCACACTGTATGTGTATGTGTTTTCTATATTTATAAACATACACGAAAAGGGAAACTGTCAGCTATATAATTTTCGATGTCTGTGGGATAAATACAAATCAGTTGCACAGGCATCTACATATATAACTAGCAAGGAATTTCTCTCGTGTCGTTATAGTCTAAAAATGAATGCAATGTGCAAAAAGATTTTTCATAACATTTCTCAGTGTACAGGGTAATGAAATCACCGTAACCCCAATAGAGGAAAAGCGAGTAGGCTGGCAGTGGGGACATCTATGCGGCTTGCTCCTTTTTCTCATTCTGATGGCTCCCCTAATGATTCGTCCTGAGAGAGGCTGTTTCTGACCACCCTATCTAAATGAGCACTTCGCATCAAACTCTCTCCCCTTCCTCTGCTTCATTTTCCCTCATGGCATTTAATTCCAGCTGACTATTTATGTTTGTTTACTATCTCACCTCAACTTAGAATGTAGACTGAGGACAGGGACCCATGAACAGTCTGTTCTGCTCACCACTGTGTCCTTAGAGCCCAGAGCAATGGCCGGCACCATAGTAGGTACTTAATTAACATTAGCTGAATGAATTAGCAATTAAAATTAGTTAATGGATACTTATTTTTATAAATACACAAATGTTGATAATTAACTAGTTAGCACTGTATTTTTAGTGTGAAGTTAAAACAAAACAAAACTAAAAGTGTGGTACTTCTAGTGAGGCTCGTTCACTTTTTATTAATTTCCTTTCGAACCTTTACTGAATAGCACAGAGAATTTTTACAGTCACGGCCCCTTTACACAGCTGTGCAGACTAAACGGAGTAGAGAAGTTCCTCTGGCTCCCTCGGCAATCAAATGCCTGATTTTGCTTTATTTCTTTTTGTAATGCCTATGCCTCCTATGAGGCCACTTCTTCACAGACGATTCAAGTATATATGGCACATGGTTTAAGTGCTACCTCTCTTCACTGTGTATGTGATGTCCTTCCTATAAAGATCAAAGACAGACTGTATGACTGCCACTTCTTCTTAGGGTCGTCTTGTCACGAGGTAGCCCATATTCCTCATTAACACTTGATCGTCTTATTTCACCAGGTGCTATTTAAATGTTTGTGTTTTGATTCTTTCCAAGTGTAAAGTGAGTGTTCTTTGGATTTCACGCTGTGCATCTCATAATCAGAACACATTATGGATGGATGCTACACAGCTGTGGAGAAAGGAGAACGCAGACACAAAACGAAAATGGTTTCATAAAGGTTTCCTGTGCGTGTGGCCACATGCAGATGACGGTGTGAGGGTAGGGAGACCGTGATGTTTGAGATCGTGCCATTTGGAGAGCAGGGAAAGGGCACTCCCGGCAAAGGTGTGACACGAAACCACGACCCATCTCAGAGTCCAGTAAGGCTACGGTGTCAAGCCCATGTGGAAGAATGAGCGGCGAGGCTGGAAGGGTAGGCAGGAGGGGCCGGGCCATGAGAGGTCTTGAGTGAGCATGCTGAAATTCAATCCCCAAAACAAGAAGCCACCGAAGAACTTTAAGTGGGAGAGGGACAGTCAGATTTATAAAGATCACTGGCTAGAGTGAGTTAGACTCAGGCAATAATGGGCACAAGGCGACAGCAAAAGGATACTAGATGTTTTACCATACTAGGTGCAGGCCCAAATAATGCAGTTTGGTATTAACAGGTCTGTTTTCTACCACACTATTTTGCCTCCCTAGGAGTGTACTTGGGGACCAGGTAATTTGATTTCAGCATTGGGGAGAAGCAATTATCTAGATAACTTTCACATTTACATCTAAAGCATTTAGGTGGAGGTCGCTGTTATAACCATGAAAAAGAATACAGGAGGAGAATTAGAATACAGGAGGAGAATTAGGTTTGATAGAACTGGTAGGGCATATGTTTAGATAATTATGGGAAATTCAGGTATATATGTCCAGGAGGCAGGACAGACGTATGTTCGGTTGTAGGAGAGATCTGACCTAGATGAGGTCTGACTCGCATCCCATTTTTATCTTGCCCACACATTCTACTATCTTGCACCCCACTTTTATCCTGCCCACACATTCTACTATCTCTCCTCTTTGTAAAGGTTACTAAACTCTAGTGGCAAGGTCCTTTACTTATTTTAAATCAAACTAGAGTGCAAAAAGTCCAACTGATCAGTATCACATGCACACAAATTGTATCTGGCTTGTTCCCCAAAAGAAGGAAAACTTTTGTTTGGGCTGAACACAAATATAACATCATTATTCTTAAGGAAAGTATTTTGCCTAAATATCCAAAAATCTTACAGAAACATTCTAGACCAGAATTGGCACTCTCGGAATATGATCACTGGTAGTTAGAAGTAGTTTATTAAGAAAAGTAAGGCCAAATTCTATTTCTCTGTCTGATGTCTCTATTGGGTTAGTAGATAAAAGGAAAAGCACAATTTAATACTTCTAAATTTTAGCACAACACTTAAAACAGTCTCTCAGGATAACAAGTGACAGAAGTGTGAATCAGAATACTCCTAGGTAGGTTTATAGCTGATTTTACACCTTACCCAAACATATCTGATCATTGGACTGATCCCAATTTCTCTGGAGCCCTAAACATTATTCCACAGATCTGTTCTTAGTTTTTCTCTTCCTCATTTCAAAAATCAGTGATTTGAAGGAAGACAAAGACATATTACATTTGTTTTAAGTAGTTTTTGCTGGTCTGATCATGGCTAGGACACTGGATGCTGTACTTGAAGAAAGACACTGACAAACTCCTCAGAGCGCATACTGAGGAGGATTACCAAATGAGGGAAAGTAATATGTAAGAGAGATAGTTAAGGAAAATGATGTTTAACTTGGGGAAGACTATAGGTAGAACACAGAAAAGTAGCCTTCAAATGCTTGCATGCTACTATGCTACGAGGTTAAGTCCTGTGGGCCTGGAGTTAGCTTGCGCTGTTTTAGTTTCTGCTTGGATCTACTCCTGGTCAAGGCCTGAAACATACTGATTAATAGTGTTGAGAGGAGTTTCAGAGCAGCTTGTATCAGCTTGTCAATACTGTCAGTGAGATTAATGGTTTGTACGTGGTCTCCATAAGAACTCCGAAGGGCTTTGTTGTTACGTAGCAGAAATATGTCAATATGACCAAAATCAAAAACACCTAGCTGAGATGCCATTCGGAGCTACCTGATTCCCAAGTGTTCCACGCATGCACCTGTGGTTCTTGGCCCACAAGAGAAAATGCATCCTGCCCAGCTCTTACTGAGGGGGGACAATAGGAGCCTGCAGCTGGCTTCTCTGAGGCTTGCTGTGATATAGACAGCCACTGGCTGGGAGAGGTATTCCTATGCTAATGCTGTTGCTATACTGTGCCTTTTTCCTGTAATAACTGTAGATTTGTAAGCATTGTCATTTGGGTCCTATGAGTCTTCTTTAACCATCAAACTCTGTTTACCTGCCACTATTATGGCAGTTATTGTAG
>NW_006440626.1:3639387-3645254 GCF_000325575.1 Pteropus alecto
AGAAACAACTAAAGTCACGAGTAAAAGATACAAGAAGGTGGATTTACTTTGCCTCACAAGGCACTGAGCAAGGCTCTAGACGTGTGTTCACCAAACAAACGTCCGTGGGAGCCAGATGCTCATCTGCCGTGAGATTACAGCAGTGGACGCACAACCTCCAGCTGCCCACTGAACTCTAAGAGCTTAGAGTTTTTCATTCAAAAACAGGTTTTTTTTTTTCTGTAGGAACCATACCTGTGATGTCACTTTTCCAGCAATCTGCATTCGCTCAAGTTCAGCTGGAGATTTGACCAGCCGGAGGCGGTGGACCAGCCGCTGGACAGCCCGAATCTTGTTCTTGCTCCGGGCTTTGGCCTCAGTCAGGCGCTGCATGTAGTCAGCGTGGAGCTGCGCGTTGGCGGGCCGCATCCAGTCATACCAGAGGGTATGTGTCTCAGCTTGAAATCAGAAGCCGAAAAATGAATTTAAAATAAAACTAACAGCGACAACAACAAATACCAACTGTCATAATGACTTAAACGAGTCAAAACTATTAAATCTGTAGTGTGGAATGCTCAGTGTTCTTTATCAAGACAGTGTTCTTTATCAAGACAACAGATAGGACTAAAAAGGTTGAGCACAAACTCTCTTAGGACTGAAGTAACTGACCAGTTTGATCATTGGAAACGCCATTCCCTGAAAATGGCAAGGTATTTTGAGACTGAATGTACAACTTTTCTGCCCCAAATCTTCAGTGTTCTTTATCAAGACAACAGATAGGACTAAAGCCTCATTCAAGCTTTGATTATATTTATTATTTACTAAATGTTAAAGAACAATTACAATTGTCCTCCACACCACAACTGAGCTGGCGGCATTGTTGAATAATTGAACACAAAAGGACAGAAAAATATACTCAGATCGTGACTTTACAGTTAAAAAAGTTCCATCCCATCGCAAGCTATCTCAGTATTGATGAAAGGAAGGTGCTCTCTCAGTCAGGAGCAATTATTCATGGGGTACAGAAACACTATCCTTGATGACATGTGCTAATCTACACTTATCTGGGATATCTTTCTTTTCCCATCGGCTCTGTATCTTCATTACAATCACAGTTCACCTTTTAATTTTAGAGACCTTAGAAAATAGCTTATATCTGCCTGAGATATAAAACAAAAATGCTCATTATGAAAATGACTGCCACTTACACCAGGTCTGCATTTGTCCCTTTCCCCCTCTGACAGCTGCCTAGGAACAACGCTGAGGACAATCCATGTCTGCAGAGTTGTATGTTTTATACAAAGTAACTTGGGACAGAGGAGGAGAAAAATTCTAAAGGTTTTGATTGGATATATAGTAGTGATACAATCTCCTAAATATTTTCATTCTAAAATAAAAATGGTTTTAAATGTATATTAGATATAAAACACTAATCTTATTTTTAATAAAAATTTGGTTGTGGTTTTTAAAAAGTAAAATAAGCTCTATTACCTGTTCTCAGTGCATGAAATCACAGTCCAATATTTTTAGGTTTTTATGCTTTTAAATAAATATAATTTCATGAATCTTTTCCGTTGCCTAGTGCTTTTATCTAGTAAACTACTAATGTTAAGAACGACGAATGAGAGGTGCCTTTGAGAAAAACACTTAATGTAAGATTTTAACAATACTAGGTTAATGAAATTTAAGAGTGCCAAACATGACAGCCAGTAAGTAATTCAAGAAATCAAAAACTACAAAGAAAATGGTTCTGTGCCCCACATTTATGAAGACTTTGAAGAGATAAGAGAATTTCACTACCTTAGCTGGGTAATTATCTCTGCAGAATAGAAAATTTTATAACGTAATGAAGAGAATTCAAACATATCGAAACTTACATATTCAAATAAGTATTTTCTTTCAAAGGAGTCTTTGTAGGAAACAAGTCCAGTAAATTCCACGATAGTTAAAAACAATTTTGGAATTCTCTTTTAGAAACTGACTTCACAAATGGGTTTATAAACCATGCAAGAAAATCAGACTAAAATTTTACAATCATACATTATTTTGTCTAAAATCAGTATTTTTAATGTAGGGAGGAGGCAAGAGAACTAAAGTGTTAAATCAAGCTACATTCACAGACTGCAATATGCTGATCAGCTCTGCAGCCAGGCCAGGAGGACACCTGCAGAACAAAGGAAGATTTCTGCTGGGATTGCTAACAGCCCATTTCCCACACCTGAAATAGGGGAAACAGGAAAAACAGTCTTTAAGCGGCTGCCCTACATAAAATAAAATCGTTCATTCTCTATGGTTAAAACCATGGGGAACCTATGGATTAAAGGCTGAGAACTGCCAGCAGGCCTTTCACACTACATACTCTTCCCCTTCCCCTTCCTCACTGTATGTCTGAAGGGAATGAGTAAACAAAATCTTTAAACTATAACTCACGGGAACTAAAGAATGGTATATAAACTGCATTCTCTGAACACTGGAGTCTCTTCCACCGTGTTCTCTGTCTTTGTCTCTCTTAGGCTCTCTCATTCTCTGCCTGTGCGAGGAGACCACACTCTGTGGAGTGTTACCCCTTTTCTAATAAACTTTCCTTTTGACTCTAACTCTGGTGCGTGTGTTGAATTCTTTCTTCACTCTCTGCCAAAGGCCCCCCTTCTTCTCTTGGTGCAGGACTTGGTCTCCCCTCACGAACTCTGCAAAAATTTGCCCTGTCCTGCATCGCTTTCCAACTTGATCATCTTATCTACCAAATTTGGCTCTAAGTGACTTTTGGATACTTCAAAAATTAAAATGCTTCTAGAGCTGTCGATTTATAAGAACCACTAAGGATAATTTATAATGTAGTGTAGGTTCTGAGAAGTTCCAGAAAAGGAATCCCAAAACATTGTGAGTGATCATAATTTCACCGGAATGTAGAGAAAGTAACTATTTTGAGGGGAATGAACTTAGTGATGTATATGAATCACCTAAGAATTTTGTTAAAATGCAGATTCTGATTTACTAGGTATGGAGTAGGGGCCTAAGATTTTAAATTTCCAATATCTAGTATGCATTTGTAATTCTAATATGAGTCCCCAGGTGATTGTCATGCTGGTGATGCATGAATCATTCTTTGAGAATACTGCTTCCTTTTGAAGAGATGGCAAAAGCAGTAAGAAACAGTGGTGAAAAAAAAAAAAATAGAGGTGGTCAAAGGTCAACAGGCTGGTCAGTAATCTTGAAGACTGCCCATCTTTCTAGTGTGAAATCCCATCTCTCTCTGGGATTTCACACTAGAACAGTTACAGTCTACGTGAATGAATAATCTAATAAGATTTAGCAAATGAATAAGTCTTCAAGTAGCCCAGTCTTATGGAAAAGATGTATGTTTCTTTCATGGTGCTCAAGGAAAACGCAGCTCTGGATAATTATTTTAGGAAATTAAGAACTTTGTCTAAATAGGCGAGGAAGGTCTTAATCCCAACGTGGCCTGTGATTTGACTTCTGCTCCCACGTGTTACCTTTCAGTTTTGGTACCAGATGTTGAAATTCTTCCAGCGTGTAGGCTTCGTCCACTCCAGTGAGAGCTATTGCTCCATCAGTGCCAGATCGTGGGCCATCCCAAAGTTCTCGACTGGGGTCTCTCCGAGGCACGAAAAGCATGGCCTTGTGTGCTGGTAACTGCTTGCCGGGTAGGCTTTGAAGGACCAGAATGCTATCGGGCTCTTGAAATCCACACAGGTACAGGAAATTGTTGTCTTGGTGGAAAATATAGGGGATGTCATTGCTCATGTAGTATGTTGGGTTGGACAGCAGAACGACTGTCTGGTCTGTCCCATTCTGCCCTTGTGTTTCCTTGTGGATCAGAGACATTAATTTGTGTCTGCGAAGTGCATATTCCACCTGGGACAGTCCTGGAGTCACCTCCCCTAGAAATGACAAACGATAGTGATGCTTTGCATTTCTATAGTGCTGAAGTACTTAAGGTAGCTTAACATTAGATGGAGAGACCCAAGTTCATTTCTTTAATTTATGCCAAATCTCCTCATAGCACATGGGGAATTATGGAGATAACTCAGGTTTAAAATTTCTATTCCACTGAAAAATTTGGAAGAAATGATAGCTAAATGTGGTTCTGCCAGAAAACTGAGATCATGAGCCCTTTAGGTCTATTCCAGCTCTTTGGTTCATCCTTTTACTCATTGAAATATTTATTGAGCATTATTATGTGGAAGGCATCGTTAAGGATATAATCAAAGCTGCCCTGAAGTTTCAATACATAAGGTGAAGAGAAGGGTCATATTACCTGTGTATGACCTCCCCAAAAGAATGTAGCTCTGTAAGGATTTTTGCCTATCTGTTCAATGTTATATTCCCAGAGGCTAGAATAACAACTGGAATACAGTGGGCATTTGATAAATATTTGTCAAATGAGCTATAGTTTTTAACACAATAAGAGTTTAAGGCCAAAAAGCTTCCCTGACTTCAAGAGCTAGAATAAATTTCTCCTTCTGAATTCCAAAGACATAATAATAACTTTCTAATAGGACTTTTCATTCTCTACCTTGTATTAACAGTGATCTAGGTATACATAATCTCCTTATCGGTCCACCTTTGGATCATCCAAAAACCCTAATAATATTGAGTTTTATAAAGACTGAAAATAAAACCCTCTTGGGGCTGTCATGAGAATCGAATTTGATAGAGTGCGTGGTTCTTCAGGATTGTAGACTCCCTAGAGAATCTTTGGAAAGGCATGGATTCAATCTGTTTACTGAACTGCATGTAGGCACATACAATTTTGACATAATTTCAAGAGACATAGATTCCCGTAAACCCGCCCCCAAAACCCTGATTAATGACCTCTGTTATGAGGTGTCATGTGTTAGTCCTTAATGTTAGTAGTACTAGTACCAAGCCTGGCTTCTAGCCCAGTGATGACTGGACAAATGCTCTCCTCTGAAATGGAAATCAGGCCTGCTTTCACTTTGTGTTCCGGAGTAAAAGAACTACTACAACGATCACTCACAAAAGCTGTATCCCTCACCCTACACTTAGAATAATAACAGTAAAACGCGTCTAATGCTTACTATGCATCTGAATGCTTACTATGCATCAGTACTATTCTAATGATTTACACATATAAACTCATTTCATCTTTACAATGACTCTACAATGTGGGTAGGCGGTCTCCATATGCAAGGATGGAGAGCCATGAAACACCACTGTATGAAAATGTCATAGAACAAGGTAACTTGTTTAAAAAATGGAGAGAGAAAAAAATTTAGGAAAGAATCACAACTTGTAGAGTGGTAATCATGGGGAGTAAGACTGAAATTTTCTATTTAACATGCTTTTTAATATTATTTGAATTTTGTTTCAATGAGTATATACTTTTATAATTAAAATCCCAAGTAAAAAGAGGCTAAAAAAGGGAAACCACGGAAAGTCCACTCCATACCCATAGACCTACAATGACTCTGTCTCCCATTGGATTGAATTCAAACTCTTAAGCTTGGATGCTAATGTTCTCTTCCAGGTGACTCCAATTTACCTGGCCAGTTTTACTGAGATATCACTTACATACAATATAATTGACCCACTTAAAGTGTACAATTAAATGGTGTTTGGCATATCCATCGAATGGTACAACCATCACCACAATTTTAGAATATGTCATCACTCCAAAAAGAAACCTCATGTCAGTTAGCAGTCACTTCCCATTTCCTCCCAATCACCTCCAGTCATTGGCAACCACTAATCGATTTTCTATCTCTATGGAGTTGTCCATTGTAGAGATCTCATATAAATGCAATCACACAATATGTGGTCTTTGGTGACTTGGCCAACTTTTTTCTTATCATCCCCCCAATTATTCTGAAATCTTCCTTCTAATGTCTTACGTAAGTGCAACC
>NW_006440626.1:3645326-3654951 GCF_000325575.1 Pteropus alecto
ATAACAATTCCCCTCCAAGATCTTAGGCTCAATACTTGTTAGTTTTTAGACTCTTCTCATTCAAAAGGCTTTTCTGAGTAGCCTAAATCATGTTGATTTGTCCCTTTGAATTTTTTTAAAGTTAACTATTTCTTTATATATACACACCTATAGCTCTATATAAATGCAATTGCATCGCACTGAACTTTCAGTAGTAAACATTTCCCCCACTTTTTCTTTCATTATTTGATTCTCACTCCTCTTCTCTGCTTCTAACCCCCATCAGCACCACTCCCATGTTTGATTTATTATGTATCCTTTCCTATTTTTATCAACACACACATACCATATACCTGCATTTAGGGTTTTTTTGGTCCCTTGTGTTTTACAAAAATGCAATACTATACACTCTTTACTGTATCTTGCTTTTCTAACACAATACCTCATGAAAATCCCTCCCGCCAAGTCATCTGGCATAGCTTCAATCCATTCTGTTTGATGTCTTCATAATATTTCTTGGGGCAATGCATCGTAACTTACTGAACCATCTCCACACTGGTGGGCATTCATTCTGTTTTCAGCTTTTCGCTGCTATAGTAAACCTCTCTGTGCTTATGTTCTGGTACTTTCATGTTCTGTACACTGGTGCTTTTATTTCCGGGGGGTAGTTCTAGGAGAGAAATTGCTGGATCGATCACCTTCGAAATTTCTTAGTACTCATATTTAGTATACGTAACTCAGTTGTTAAAGACTGAAACTATCTATTTTTGTTTTACCTATGTATAGTTTACCTCTCAAGCAAATTCTGTAGTTTGCATTCCATTAATAAAATTTTAATTTTTTATTTATCTACAATAGAAAAAATTTACATTTTTATTGATGAAGTTAGTAAGAAATAAATATAAATATAAATATAAATATAAATATACTCCTATTACATAGCCCCAAATTACAGCAACATAAATAAGAGACAACCCTATAGGCCAGTTGGAATCAGGAAAAACTAGAGTTGGGTCTGTAAGAGCTCACATCACATTTCTTTTTTTTATCGCATTTTCCTTTTGGGATTGAGCTGCCTAAGAGTCCCCTGGGGCTCCTGAGCAGAATACTGAACTTTGGATCAGAGTTGAGGACCGGCTTAACTAGTTATGCCCAATAATGATTCACGTTAAGTCTGTCACTGTTACCCAACAATGGAAATTTACCAATTTCCCTAAGCAGTAAATACTGTTATAAAAGCTGAAACTGCTTATAATCGGTGGATTATCCAACCCTTCCTTTTTGTCTTTTGACTTTCTCCTTTCCCTGTGCTTTGCTTTTGGTTAGTTCACAGCTAAAGTCCATGTAATAAAACTAAATAAAAAAATCAATTTATTTTGTATTTTTCTTTTAATTTTGGAAGGTAACAAAATTCATAATTTTAATGACCTTAATTAACCTATGTGTTTGTTATCTCATTTTCATTAATAACAAAGTATACATTTACATGTTAGAAAGTATGTTCTGAAAAAAGGTATAAATATCTTTTTGCAAAATCAAACCAAAGCAGGACTGGAAAACCATCTTTCACACCCTTCCAAGCATTCCTCTTTGCTGAATCCAATTTTATACAACTGACTATATGAGAATATTTAAAACATTGGCTACATTTCCCCAAACTTACTATTATCAACATTATAGGGGATCATTAACTAAATGTTTCCAAGCTTCTGAAATCCCTAAGTGATAAAGAACTCTTGGTCACAACAGAAAAATTATCCAAGGAAAAAAAAGGCAATAAAGTGATCAACTTTAACCCTAGAGGTAAACCTGGCAGTTATGGCTTTTGATCATAGAACTAACCATTATAGTCCATCTGGCCTAAATGTCTTCTGATAAAACTGTATCTAAATAGACAAAATGGTAACCTTGTCAAGTTATAAAGTACTAAGAAACAAAGTTAGCATTTTATCAAGTGGAATCAATTAAGGATAGAGGGGTTAGTCTAACGAGCTTATTTAGAGCTTATTTAACCAATCGAACGCTTAGATGTCACGAGCTGTACTGTACAAATGGCAAAGTCTCACAATCAATTCTGAGATCCTGCAGCCAAGAAGAAAAAGCTCTCCCAGAACTTTTAAGGACTGGGCCTCTGAAGCATAAAAGAAAAAGGTTCTTCACATTTTATCAGCTGAGAGGAAAGTTTTATAAAGACTGAAAATGGATGGAAAGATACAGGTCTTTGGTACAGTCTCGGTATGTATTTTAATTATTTCCTGAAACTAACCAGATTGGAATTTGACGTGGTCTGATTTTGAAGGAGAATTCTTGAAAAGAATTGTTTAATATTAGTTTTTATTGTATATAAAGAAGTAATTTACGAACCAATCTACTACTATGTAGTTGAGGAATGGGGGTAAGGAAAAAGCTAATAAATGTTTCCTTTATCAAATAAAACATATAGATCTCTGAAAAAAATGAAATGGCCAAATAGTAAAAAAATACTCTAGATAAATTTTATTTGCATACATTGAGCAAAACAAGGCAGACAGAAAGGGTACATACTGTATGATTCGACTTAAACGAAATTCAAGAACAGATAAAACAATCCACGTTGATAGAAACCGGAGCAGTAGTTAAGGATGGAGGAGGGGGGGTTTGACTGGAGCGGGCAAGAGGGAATGTTCTGGGGTGAGGGAAAGGTTCTCTATCTTGACTGGGGTGTGGGTTCTATCAGTGTAACCTTTGTCAAAACTGACTGAATTGCATATTGAAGATCTGTACAATTTACTGTATGCAAATTTTACATTAAAAAAAGGTATATCACTCTCTAAACTTGAAATAACTTTTACACCAAGACTTCTCTCAGTTGAATTTCTTATCAAAAATATAACAATAAGAAACTTAAAAAAAATTCCAGACAGTATTCTTTGGCACAAGTGTTATATACTATCTTGTTTAGTGTGGACTCTGAGTCAGACTTTTGTGAGCTGAAATCCTGGCATAGCAACTTACCGAGTAACTTGGGGGAAGCTACTACACTGCTCTGTGCCTCAGTTTCCTCATCTGTAAAGTGGAGATAATAACAGCCCCCATTTCACAAAGTTGTCAGGAGGATAAATTAAGTTAATAAAATACTTAGAAGAGTAAGCACTATATAAACATTAGTCATAATTATTACAACAAAGATTTACACTTGAAGAGGTTGCCATCCTGGTAATCCAAAGCCAAGTGGGGCCTTGGACAACCACTGTTCCTATGAGAGGAATTATTTACGTAGAAGCCCTGAAAGTCTTTGGCTTCTGCGCTCAACAAGAATGAGTCTCAAGTGATTCAGGAGCTTCTTATCATTCAATTCTTTAGAAGATTCTTGTCTGGGGCTGATTCTTGCTAATCTTTACCTCAGAGAATTTCTGGATATGAATGAGAAATATGCACAGAGGTTAAAGAGATAAATAGACAAGTCACTTATTTATAATGTACCAGTATTCAAAGCACGTGAAAGTTATTACATTTCAAAATTTTCTTTTCCTCCCAGTATTAAAAACACACTCTATAATTCTGCACTAAATGATAGTTTATGAATTTTCTATAAGCTAGGTATCTGTATAATGGTACCTTGAAATGAGTAGTCAATATATATCACACATATAGGTTAAACATATAGATTTATTCACTTATAAACTTATATACATTAAGATTCATCTTTATATTAAAACCTAATCAGAAGATGAAGACAAGAGGAAAATGCATAATTAACATGAATATATAGTTATTTTTAAAATTCCATAGGTACATAGGGAATGAGAAAAGATACATTACTGTACAAAAACAGGTAGGCCTTGAAGTTAAATTGAAAAACTCTAGAATACAAAACTTTTTTAGACTACTACTCTGCTTATCAAGTGTAATCTATAAAAAAAAAGTGTTTTGAAATAGCTAGATAAATGTAAAATCATCATTTAGTAAATATTTGATGGTGGAGATGATAAAGATGTGAATGGACTGAAGAAACTGAGTGTGTCGGGATGAGGACATCGAAGAGGCCCGGGGAAGGCACACTATGTTTCAGAACATGGCCTGTGGCCAAAGATCTGGTTTGTTCCTGTGTTACTAGGCATTCCAATCACCCAGAGAAATGAGTACCCACCAGGCCAGTGGCGAGCATCGGAAGCACCCAGGGAGCTCTTCAAAACACATGGCCTAAGCCTTTCCCTTGAGATTCTGATTCAGCAAGTCTACGGGATCCTGGCATGTATGTATAGTAAAAGCTCGCCCAATGGTCTAGGCAGATTCGAATGATTTTCAATTTGTCATTTCTTGGACATATATTTTAATCTTTTAAAAAGTATAAAATCTCACCACCAAAATAAATCTCAATCTTTTAGATATTATTGAAGTCAATCATGTTTATCAAAACTTAAAAAAAAAAAATAATACACCCCTGCTCAAGGCAGAACTACAAATAAACTATCACTGAAAGATGGATACTTTCAAGGGAAGAAGAATTGGGAATTATTATCTATAACCTACTCTAGAACCAATTTTTAAATATCATACTTGACAATCACTGTATAGCCTCAGCCATTATAATTCATTATAAGGTAAATGGTAAAGGCATTCCCTCGCATTGTGGGCCCCACAGCTGTACCCTGATTACTTCCCAATGACTCTGTTCACTGCTGCAGTAGGAAGAAAGCCAAGAAGAAGTTCTGGATGTATCAGGCAAGTCATTCTGACAAGCCCGACTCTCCGAGCGGCCCTTTCTTAAAGCACTCCAAACCATATCACACATTCTAAAATTAATTTTGCTTAAAAGTGTGAAATGTTAGAAATCTAAGTTTTTGGAACTAATGCTTCATTAGGCACTAATGCTTCCTATTCCCTGATAAGTTTCAGTGTTTGCGTGAGCTGGACACCTTGCTGTTCTGCTAATGAGAGCATTACTCCTGGTGCAAAGTCAGGGAACTACGTAAGTGTCTTTCTTGTACAGAGACTATAAAAAGAAGATTCACAGTTCATAATAGTATATAGCTCAGAATGCCACTTGCCTTCCTACATGGAGTCACTTTTTTTCCCCTGGGTGATAAGTGGCGGGCATATTAGTGACTGAGAAGGATGAAATGATATTTGTGTCTCGTAGCACAGGGGGGGCAATGTCATAAAAAGCAGTGGTCTACAAGGCTGATTTCTGCAGGGAAATGATAAGTTAAAAATCACTAGGAGGACCTGGGGGAGTCGATCTGACTCTTTATTTCTATCTAAAGCGGTAGTCACATAGCCAGAACAGAATTTCTCTATCTCCCATGTTATTCTCCTGAATATTTTCCAAGTTACTGTTGTTTCAGCAAACTTAGGTAGGTATGGCCAAGAGAAATCCAGGGGAAGCAGCTCCCAAATTTCAGAAAAAGCAATTTCACTTCTAAAAATTAATTTTAAGGAAATAATTGTTCAGTACAGAGGGTGTACACACACACGCACACACACCCCCCTTTTATATGAAAAATAAGCCTAGAAAGCTATATATACACCAAAGTCTCGATAGCAATTTTCTCTGAGTATAGGAGTTATGAGTGATTTTTAACCCTTTTTCCAGGGTTAGAAAAATAAAGTACAGCTCAGTGCCAGAGTTAATTTATTTTATTCTTTCTTTCTTCGTTTCTTCTCTCTCTCTTACTTACTCTCTCTCTCTCTTCCCCTCTCTCTCTCCCTCCCCTCCCTCTCTCTCTTTTTCTTTCTTTTTTTTGCAAGCCTCGGGAATGACCCAGAGAATGTGCTTGTCCTAAGGTGACGGTCACCAGCATCAATTAAACATCACACGTAGGAATGCTATGTTTTCTAGGATTTGACATTTCCAGTGACTGAGAATTACTATATTTTGTAAATGGAACTACCACCACTAAAAACAGAATGCTATAAATAGAATGATGTCATTTGTTTCTAAAAATTATTGCTATACTAGAGCGATGTGAAAATAATAATAAAAGCAAGATATTTCGTGGCAAACTTTGGGGGTGAGGTTAGGATTATAATCCGTGAGTTACCTGGAAGCGCCGCCAGCGAATATTCTTGGGGCAAATGGGAAATAGGTTAAAAAATATGTGCTTATCTATGTTCCCTAATTTTTCTATAATATATATGGAACACGTAATTAGAAAAGGGACTGAGATATTTTCCAAAAGTTTTAAGTACTGGCAAGTATTAGGAAAAGAGCTGTGCCAAACACAAAACCTTCTGGAGCAAACCAAATATAGACAACATAATTTTATACCCAAAACTAACAAACTGACTTTGGCTCTGTAAAAGATTTTTCAAAAAAAATTATTACATGCTTTTTAATTTTTTTAATAATTTACTCTTCTTTCAGCCTACAATCGTTTTAACACTTTCATACATTTTGTATCTCTACAGGGAGAAAGACAAATGATTAATACTTTGGATATTTATAAAGTTTTGCCTGATAGTTTAACACTTATAATTCTGTTTTAAAATTTTATCTACTTCTATTCCTTCTCATTTATCCCAATGCCCAAAACCCTATGTCCAGGAGAGCAAAAATAAAAACAGGCATCCCTTTTCCCCCATAGCTGATATGAACATATGCATACGTATGAACATACATGTGCGTATATTTACATTCATTTCTTATATTGTAAACATGCACATAACATACATAGCAAATGGTCTAGATACTGAGGACATCATCAAGGCCTGGAAAATGCAGCTCACCATGTGAAAAGATTTCACCACAAGAAATCAACAATTTTCAAAGCTGATAAAAATTAACATCAATTCTACATTTTTCTAAAAAAAATTGAAGCTACAGGTGGGTTCATAGGGTAGAGAAATATTTAATACCAATTAGACTGCTATTAAGCTTACCTTACAGCTTTGAAAAACTCTGATTTCTTGTGTGTTTCAGTGGTGAGCTGCATTTCCTGAGGTTTGACCGACTTTAAAAAATTTCACTTTTATGAAGAATCAGCAAAAGGAAGCCCTAACTGAGAGACACACTGGTATTGTTCACTGAGAGGAGACAGTGAAAGAGTAACATATCTCTAAAGGTAATTTAGATTATTAACGTATATGCTCACAGAGAAAATACTGATTTAACTTATGGCAGAAGCAACAATTAATTTCCCTTGAAAACCTGATGGCTTTTTCTACAAAGCATTTGGTTTTACTCTACCTGCCTCTTTGGGATGATATTCATTCACCACGGTTCATCCTTTAACTGCTTTAAAAAAATAAATAAATAAAACAAAGACTTTTAGGCATGAATTTGAGTGATAGTGACACATCTTCTAGCACCTACACTGGAATCTTAGAGCAGAAAAAAAAACTTAGTGAGGTAAATCGCTATTGATTACAAAAATTAGTAAATATTTACCAATTTTTTGCATCACCTTTATCATTGTTATCACCTCTCAAAGCTGTGACAAACAGTTACAGTGCTCCTGGCTGGAAACTCGCCCCTCCCTCTGGGGTGGACTAGCTTATCTCCTTTTCTCCCAAATTCCACAGGGCTGCGGCCTTCCTTAGCCATGTCTCGTCCTAAAACGTACTTTCAATAAATCTTACTTTTTCTCAGGAAAAAAAAAAAAGGCTGTGACAAACAGATCTCGAAACCTTGCATAATTTATATAGAAATAGTTTTGTTAAACAAAATTTTGAAATGAGTATTTAACTCTTTCAAGAAAAACATGTTTTCTACAATGTTACAACATAGTGGTTCACTAGGACTCATAGTGAGAACACAACTGTAGAAACTATGTCTTAGAAAGTCATTGAACTTTTCTTTAAAAACATCCTAAACACATACTTTTCACTGATAATTTTGAACTACAAGGCTTATCATATTCATGGCTCCAGAGGTGCTGTTTGTAGACTACTACATGTAACTATTTAATTTTAAATTTAAATTTTTTAAAATAAAACAAAAAAATGTAGTCCCTCGGCTGCACTAGTAACATAGTAAGCATATGATAGCCACTTGTGGCTAGCAGCGACTGTATTGAACAGCACAGATCTAGAACACCTCCACTGTGCAAAAAATTCTCCTGCATAGCATAGCTCTAGGTAAAAGGACCTGAGGAGAGAGGCAGTTACAGCTAAATGGCCTTACCTGGTCTGAGGAGGTGGGGGTGTGTGAGAGGGCTGGGCTGGCCTAAGTATCGGTTTGGAATCTTCCTCTCTGGGATGGGCTGGAGGGAGTACCTTCGCTGTGAACATGATATGCATCCTGAAAGAAAAATAAAGATGAAACGGAACAACAAATCTAGAAGGTCCTCGCAATATATATTCATTTATCTATCTCCAGCATTTGGACACTTTAGAAAATGCAAATTAGCATCACCTTCGATAATTATATAACCCTTCTGCCGTGCCAGCCAGAGCATGTGTTGGACTCTAGGCATACAGAAACGAGATCACCTTAACCTCAGCAAGTTAGCGAACTGCAGTATAACAGGGGTGTATATACATCCAGCATGCCTGAGGGTGAATAAGCAGCTATGGGAACAGAAGGAAGGCAACCAATGAAAGCAGGGGAGGGGTTAGGAAGTATTTCACAGAGGGTGTGTAAAGCTGTGTCCTAAAATTCAGAAAAAGAATTACTATTTTTATTGAGAATTATGTGAAGTATGAGAAAATATGCACATGCTATCTCATTAAATCTTGGAATCTTAGAGCTGAATAAAATAATGTATGAAAAATGCTTACTAATAGCACATAATAAACACTATTATTAGCATTCGTTCGACAAAAATTTATTGAGCATGTGATTGGGAAGAACACACGCTGGGAAAGACACAAGAATAAGACAAGACGTTTGCTCTGGTCTTCAAATAATATACAGGCATACCTCGTTTTACTGCACTTTGCAGATACTGCATTTTTTTTTTAATAAATTGAAGGTTTGTGGCAATGCTGCATCGAGCAAGTCTATTGGCGTCATTTTCCCAACAGCATTTGCTCACTTTGTGTCTCAGTCTCATTTTGGTAATTCTCACAATATTTCAAACTTTTAAAATTATTGTTGTATTTGTTAAGGTGATCTGTGGTCAGTGATCTTTGACGTCATTATTGTAATTGTTCTGGGACGCCATGAACCACATCCATATAAAGATGGCGAACTTAATGGATAAATGTTGTGTGTTCTGACTGCTCCATCGACCCACTATTCCAGTGCTCTCCCTCTCCATGAGCCTCCCTATTCCCTGGGACACAACGATATTGAAATGAGGCCAATGAATAACCGTACATGGCCTCTTATTAGAGGCAGACAGAAGCCAGAAGAGAGGGAAGCAATGTGACCATGGAGACAGAGATTGGAGTGACGTGGCCACAACCACTAGCCAAGGAACCCCTACACCAGGAACTGGAAGAGGTGAAAACCGGATTCTCTTCTGGAGCCTTCGGAAGGAGTGCAGCCCTGCTGACACTGGATTTTTGACTGCGGGCCTTCGGAACTGTGAGGGAATACACCACTGCTGTTTTAAGCCACCACATTTGTGGCAATGTTACAGTAGCCTCAGGAAACTGATACGATGACCTACTAAGACTACAACTTGCAATTTGAAAAACATTGCATTATAAGCCTTTGTCTTCATACTGAGGTCAGCTCCAGTTCGGAGGGAGGGGGAAGTGAGGTTCCTGAGTACAAAGG
>NW_006440626.1:3655174-3658523 GCF_000325575.1 Pteropus alecto
AAACGGCCTTAAGCACAGTAGTTGTTGGCCACTTAATTTTTTAGTTTCCTGACCCTTGACATTTGTGTTTCTTGAGAGTAGAGACGGCACTGGAAAGAGATGGTAGCGGGTTGTCCATGAATAAGATGTTGGTGGAACGATGGGATGGGGTGGTAGGAGGAAATAGAAGACAATTAAAAGTTTAGCACAATGACCCAAACTTCTTTTACCAGTAAAAAAAACTCGTCCTATCAAAGCTCACACAATATAGGATGCAGCTCCACTCTGCATTACAACAAATAGTAGAGATAGTACATTTATTGCTTTTAAATCACAGCTGGTCATTGAAGACAAACTGATCATGATAACAGCTGAAATTTATTCCGTTTTTATTATGTCCCAGAAAGTATTCTAAGCATTCTGCATGTGTTAACTTATTTAATTCTCATAGCTGTGTGAGGTAAGTACTATAAATTTTTAACCAGTTTTTGAACTGGTAACATTCATATGGATCAAAGTTCAAAAGATACAGAAGGGATTTACAGGGAAAAGCCATCCTCCCACAGCTGTCACTGAGTGTGGAGGAGGGACTATTCCACGATGCAACTAACTGCTGCCACTCTCCTGCTGGATCCAGTTAGCTCCGGGCCAGAGCGCACTGTTTCTCATACACCCTCTCAGAGGCCGTCTGACCCCGTCCCCTCTGCCTCAGACGTGCTGGGTCCTGGAAGAGGGAAGCACATCAAGCTTTCCCCTTTATCCAGGGTGGGATACGCCCCAGGACCCCTCTCCATTCTGCCCTGTCCTGTATACCCCTTTAGTGCCTGCCACACGGGGCAGAAGACATCTGAGTCATCTGTCCTCTTGCCCGCTGCCCAAGATGCGCCTCATATGTCAGTTCCCTTAATAAACTCTTCAGATGGAGTTGTCCATCTCTTTCTCTTTTGGCTGGCCCAGGAAATTTTACATAATATCAAGTTACCCTGTACCCCTCTCTCAAAGCAGCTAGTATTACTGCTTTTTTTGCTGAGGCCAAATCTATCAAAATGATCTTCTTTAAACAAGTAGTAGCATGTTTGAAGTAGATACTATTACAGTACTTCCCATTTAAAGGTGAGAAAAAAGACACACAGAAGGTTAAAAAATTTGCCCAAGATGAAGAACTACTAGAACAGAACTAGGATTTGAACAATTTACAGAGCCCATGACCATGAGACAACACTGTCTACACTATCATTTCGACAGTAAAATAACTAAATGTAAAAAGTTAACCAATTTTCTTTTTTTTTTTTTTTTAATGTTCAGATGAGATGATACTAGAATATTCAATCCTTCTAATTTGGACCATTTCCAAGCAGAGGAAGCTTAACTCTTAACGCAAACAACAACAAAAACCTTTAATATGAGACATAAATTGAGATGTTTATTCTTAGTAAATTTAAAAAGTCCTGTTGGCTTTTTACCCTACATTCAAGTACACAGGATTTTTTGCTCAAGGTCATGTACCAATAGATCCTTCTTTTCTGTGGTTTCAATTACCCGCGGTCTGAAAATATTAAATGGAAAATTTCAGAAAGAAACAATTCATAAGTTTCAATCATGCACCATTCTGAGTAGCATGATGAAATCTCGTGCCATCTCGCTCTGTCCTGTCCAGCGTGTGAATCATCCCTTCGCCCAGCATAGTCACTTAAGTAGCCACCCTGGTTAATGAGACCCACTGTCAAGGTATCGCTGTGCTTGTGTTCAAGTGACCCTTATTTTACTTAATAATGCCACATTTGCATTACTTTCCAATTGTGCACCGTTCTGAGTAGCATGATGAAATCTCGTGCCATCTCGCTCTGTCCTGTCCAGCGTGTGAATCATCCCTTCGCCCAGCATAGTCACTTAAGTAGCCACCCTGGTTAATGAGACCCACTGTCAAGGTATCGCTGTGCTTGTGTTCAAGTGACCCTTATTTTACTTAATAATGCCACATTTGCATTACTTTTATTACAGTATAATGGTTCTGTATTTATTGTTGTTAAGCTCTTACTGTGCCTACGTTATAAATTAAGCTTTATCACAGGTATGTACGTATAGGAAAAAACACAACATACATACACAGGCTTTGGTACTATTTGCAGTCTCGGGAATCTACTGGGGGTCTTGGAATGTATCCCTTGCGGATAATGGGAGACCACTGTAATTAGTTAATGGTGTATCAAGTCCTACTTCTAAAATATCCAATTCAAAGGATCCTTAGTTTAGATCCTCAATTCGCCTGGACTACTGCAATAGTCTAACTGGTCTTCACTCTCTTCATTCATCCTCTACAGGCTACATTATTTGCAAAGTGATCCCTCTAGTCCTTTGCCTCAATCTCTTCAAAGGTATTTTCAACCAATCAAGTTTAAACTCCAGGATCTGTCCTTAACTTTCCAGCTTTCTTCACAATACACTTAGAATTTTCTATCAAAATATGCTTCAAACTCTAGCTTAGCATCCTCCTGGCCCCTGCTCACTCCTCTGGAATAATTCCCAAAAAACATTATTGCAGCCGTACAAAACTACTCCAAGAGCCCCAGCAAATCAGTCTATATTGTTAGTGTTTGCCTTCAAAAATGCAAGTTCTCTTGGTCTAAATTGGCCTGTTCCAGCTTCTATGTACCCAACTTCTCAAAAAACAGGTCCAACATCACTTAATCCAGAAAGCCTTCTCTAATAACTCACCATCTCTACTGCTTCTGATGCAAATGCCCCTCCTCAGTGCTCCTGTGCTTAATTCTATTTTAATACCTAGGACACTGCCATAATTGCTAGTTTAGTTTGCCAGTCTACTATAAGCTCTTGGAAGGCCGGGATCATTCCCTATTTGACTTTATTCCCCCAGTAATGATTGGATTTGGAATATATTTTGAAGGTCACAAACCAGCAAGTCTGGCTTCTGATTAAGCTGCAGGGAGTAAGAAAGAAATTAAGGATGATTCCCAGGTTTTGGGTCTGAACAAGGGGGTGGATGAACAAGTGGGGGTTGTATCATTAAATGAGATGGAAAAGCTTGAGAAAATTATTGGATATGCCAATGGAGAGGTCAAATAGTCAGTCTTAAGTTTGTGGGGGAAAGCAGCCGGTTAATACATAAATTAAGGCATCATATGCACACAGATGGCATCTAGAGCCTTGGGACTGGCTATTACCTAGGGAGATGGTGCAGATAAAGTACAGTACTATGTTATTTTAGTATGAGAAGGAAAAGCAGAGGAGCAGAGGAGAAAGGAGGAAAACTTGAACAAATGTGGTATTTAGGAAGTTAAAGAAAGTGTTTAAAGAAGGGGAAAGTGCTCAACTGTGTCATGTGCTGCCAACTATGAGGCAAAAAAAAAAA
>NW_006440626.1:3658543-3693470 GCF_000325575.1 Pteropus alecto
AACACGGAAGTCACTAGAGACAAGAATAGTTTTAGTAGAGTATAGAAGATAGAAGCCAAAATGGGAGGTGGTCAAAACACACAAATTTCCAATTATAAGATAAATAAATTCCGGGGATGTAACGTATAGCACAGTGATTACAGTTAACGATTCTGTATTGTGTATTTGAAAGTTGCTTAAAGAGTAGATCTTAAAAGTTCTTATAAGAAAAAAGCGTTAACTATGTGAGGTGACGGACGTAACTAAACTTATTTTGGTAATCATTTCACGATATATACATATATTAAATCATTATGTTGTATACCTTAAACGTGTAAAATGTTATACGCTAATTGTATTGCAATAAAATTGTAGAAAAAGAAAAAGAAGGTAGAAGCTAGATTGGGAGTGTGCCAAAGAAAGAATGGGGTGGAAGAAAGCACAGACATTGAGTAGAGACAACAGTTTTGAGAAATTTTATTGTGAGAGGATCAGAGAAATGGCACAGCAGCTGGCAGGGGCAAGAGACCAAGGGGCGGGGAATCCAGAAGCAAATCCTCGCGTGACACTTTCCCGCTCTATTGAAATTAGTTTTCAATGTTTTTTCCAATTATATGAATTCCTCCAGAGCAGAATTTTCTAGCTCCTCTGTATCATAGGTTTTCAATACATGTTTATGGAATGTCTGGGATCGAAACTCTTAAGTCCTGGACCAAGAAATGCGAGGGAGTGGAAAGAGCAGAATTTGGAATCAGAGACTTAAATTTAATTTTTAGATTTTTCATCAGCAAGTTAGGTAGTCTTAGAAAAATTACTTTACTTTTCAGAAACTCAGGTTTCTTATGTGTACAAAATATTTATTTTGGTGGACTGCTGTCACAGTTAAATGAGAAACTACACGTAAGTTAGTTGGTACAGGGTCTGACGCAAAGATGGCACTCAAATAATGTTCAATATTATTATTGCTATTTATTACTGCACATAAGTTAGTTGGTACAGGGTCTGACACAAAGATGGCACTCAAATAATGTTCAATATTATTATTGCTATTTATTTTCAATGGCAGGCAAATATAATCATGTGTATACCAAACATACATACATACATGTGAGCACATATACTGTAGAGAAGTAAAATTATTTGAGTTTAAGAGTTTTGCAATACCTCTAGTCAACTGGTATAACGAAACAAACACCAAGTAAAAAACAGTCAAAGCTAGCAAATGGTCTTGAAAGACTGTCTAGAAATGTACACTACTGTTTTATTTCTCATTAGATTATCATTTAACTGAGGGGTTTATAAATGTGATAAAAATAAAACAAATACAATATAGAGGAGGAAAAACAGAGATCATCATAAGGAATTTCCTGGGACAATAAAATGAGCCAGGAATAGAATACAAGTCTTTTTAATTTAGGTCTAGCCGACTGACGATTTAAATTGTCACCACCCCCCACCCCAAATCAACTTTGGTCTAGTTCGCTTCCAACTGGCTTTTCTAATCCTTTCCCACACACAACTGATTTTCCACATAGTAGCCACTGACCTGTTAAAAATGTAAATCAGATGCATACCCGCCACCCCCCCCACCCCCGCCATGGCTTCCCACTATGCTTGAAATGAATACTAGCTTTGTTTGTAATAGCTCAAAACTGGAAAAGAAACATAATGTCCGTCCACATGGCTAGTAGCTACTGTGTACTGGATCGTCACATGGCTGACTCTCTGTCATCTAGATCTCAGCTCTAATGTCATCTCTTCAGAGGCCTTCTAAAACCAATCTAAGGTAGCTCTCTGCCCCAATCACATTACTTTTTTTTTGAGCACATATCAGATTATCTCCAAATATTTTTATTCTTTGTAATTCATTATAACGTAAACACCATGAAAACTGGCATTTTTTTGTTCAATACTCTTATCAACAGTGGCTCAAACTGTGTCTTACACAAAGTAGGCATTCAATAGTTATATACTGAATATATAATGCAGAGTTTTCAAAATCTTTAACTATACTTTAAGTGGGCGAGATACCATCATCTGAAATGATTCACGACTGGCATGCAAAAAGCTTGTATAGTAGGCTACCTCCCCAGGAAGCCTTCCCTGATACCTCAGTTCTGGGGTGGGTGTCTGTCATATGATTGCTTAGCAGGTAGTGTTTCCCCCATCGGAGGCTTTATTATATTGTAATCAAGTGACTTGTTTCTATCTCCTACTGAAGTATAAATCTCTTGACTGAAATAAACATATCAACTGTTTGAATACTTTTTTCACAGTTCACGAATTCTTCATTTGTCCAAAACAAAACATGGAGGAGCTGGGAAGGCACTTATTAATAAAGGTTCAGTAAACTAGAGGTCATATTATGCAAGTGGCATGCGGTGGCCATCGGCAACAGGTCACACTGGTATTGTTTGAGGCTTCCAGGGAAATATAGGGGAAATAGTGTAGAGGGTCCAGGACGATCTGGCAATACTCTGGACAAGTTCCATTTGGAAGGTCTAAGCCCCACCCCCACCCCAGAATGACAGCATAATGCAGCCATCTCTGACATGTTTATAACTCTGCTTGCAACACAATCAGTATCCTAACGTCTCCTAGCAGTGGCCCACTGTAATAACACTGTCTTCAATGTAAAAACGTGCCTACCTGCAGTCACTCTACCACCACCACCAGCAGAGCCTGAGCTGAGAGGAAACCACGGTTCTCATGACCCGGAGCACCCCTTTCCAACAACCTGTTAAAGCATGGTGGATTACTATGAAGTTCTAGGAGTGCAGAAATATGCTTCGTGTGAGGACATTAAAAAGGCTTATCATAAAGTGGCACTTAAATGGCACCCGGATAAAAATCCAGAAAATAAAGAAGAAGCCGAGAGAAAATTCAAAGAAGTAGTTGAGGCGTATGAGGTATTATCAAATGACGAAAAACGGGACATTTATGATAAATATGGCAAAGAAGGATTAAATAGCGGAGGCGGAAGTAATTTTGATGATTCTTTTGAGTATAGCTTCACATTCCGTAAGCCGGAGGACGTCTTTAAAGAAATTTTTGGTGAAATGAACTCATTTTCATTTCATTTCTTTGAAGATTCACTTGAGGACCTTTTAAACAATCCAAGAAGCTCCTACGGAAGCAGAAACGGAGGTGCAAGATCCTTTTCCTCTACCTCCAGTGAATATCCAGTTTTTGAGAGATTTTCTTCACTTGATACAAGATACACACCATACGGTTCCCTGGGCCGTGAGGGCCTTAATTCTTTCTCTTCCTTGGCATTTGATGACAGTGGGATGGTCGACTACACATCTTTTATAACTTCAGGTAAAACTGTTAATGGCAGAAATATCAATGTAAACAGAATTATTGAGGATGAAGAAAGAGAAGAAGTTGATGATGGCGAGCTGAAGGCCTTCCTCATAAATGGTGTGGCAGATGAAGAGGGCTTTGCGGAAGAACACAGCTGGAGGAGACAGTCATTCAACTATTATTCACCAAAATCCTACAGCCCCAAACATGTACCTCAATATACTTTTGTGGACAATGATGAGCAAGGTATACCGTGGGCCACTAGCAACAGGGATCCCTCTATTTTCTCAGCAGGATTCAAAGAAGGTGGTAAGAGGAAAAAAAAGAAGCATAAAAAGGTGCAGAAGAAGAAGTCAACCAAAAGGAATCGTTAAATTGATCCTTCAGACACATTATGTTCATATAACATTTGAACATGATTCTTTGTGTTTTGGTTAATCACAGAGTTTTGTAGATAACATTTGTTTAATAGTATACTAAGATTATGTTTTTAACACATTTAGCAGGATTGTTGACATGTGCTCAGTGGTGGTTTGGATTAGGTACATCAGAAAAAGATGAGTTGTGACAGTGATGTTAAGAATTTGGAAAACGGCAAAGATTATTTTACTTTTGGTTTTGAGCTAAATATTTGCATAGTTTTTCAGTAGAGTTTATGATCTGTTTCATTCTTTTTCTCTAATTAAAACTACATACTTCTGAAATATGTATGACATTAGAAGCTAAAAATGTATTAAGATATACAGGTTTAGAGAATGTAACTACTCATGAAGTGACTTTTTTTCCATTAGAGGCATAGCATTTGACACAAAACTTAGATAATATAAATTAAAAATTAAAGTACAAATTATTTTCTTTTAATTTAAAAATAGCCAGACTTACATTTGCACACCCATGTTCACAGTAGCACTTATAACAGGCAGAGATGGAACCAACTCAAATGTAAATCGATTAATAAAAACGTAAAACATTCATACATACAGGCATATACATACAGTGGAATATTACTCAGCCTTAAAAAAGAAGGAAATCCCTTTAGATTATGTGCTACAACATGAATGAACTTTGAGACATTATGCTAAGTGAAATAAGCCAGTCATAGAAAAACAAATACTTTGATTCTACTTATATGAGGAATCTAAAGTCAAATTCATAGAAACAGAAAGTAAATTGTGGTTACCGGGGCAAGGGGGAGGGGGAAAGGAAGAGTTGTTAATGGGTATAGTTTCAGGTTAGCAAGATGAAAATTCTGGAGATCTGCTTCACAATTGTATATTTATTTTTATTTTTATTTTATTTATTTTTTTTAAGCCTGGTCTTCCTAGGTGGTCTCCCATCCAAGTACTAATCAGGCCCGACCCTGCTTAGCTTCCGAGATCAGATGAGATTGGGCGCGTTCAGGATGGCATGGCTGTAGACTACAATTGTATATTTAAAAATGATTAGTGTGGTAAATTTTGTTGTATGTATCTTACTCTGATTAAAAAAAAAAAAAAATGCCAGACTTACGATAGATTCCTCAGAGCACTCTGGCTATATCGTGTGTGATAGGCCATCAGTGGATCACTTCAGGTAAAACTTTCTATTATCTTTGAGTATGTACAAAGGATCTACAAAAGCATTACTCTAAAACACCACCTTTAGCTATAACTTAGGGTTATCATGGAAAGAAAATAGATGAGTTATAGATATATCAGATACTGAGCAAGTGGTTTCATCTAAATGTTTGTATACATTTGCTTCTTTGATTACTTCTTAGCTTTCTGTAATTACTTTTTAAAATACATTGCTTTCGGCCTATTATTTCTATTCTTTCATTCAGTTAACATTATTTTTTGAGTACCTATTGTTTGTCAGGTAGTGTTCTACGTACATGGGATACAGTAATGAACAGTAAGAACCTTAGCTGTCACAGCTTCCAAACTGGAAACAATAAACAAATATTAGGTAAAATATTATGTTAGTCATAGGTGCTAAGGAAAAAAATAAAGTAGGGAGAGCAGATAAAAGTTTTGGAGTATGAGAGTTGAAATTTAAGTTAAGGTAGCCAGGGAAAAGTGATGGTTACATCAGAGTAAAGATCTCAAGGAAGTGAAGCTGTTAGCCATGTGGCTATCAGGTGAGACAGAATTCCAGGCAGAAGGAATAACGGATGAAACATCCCTAAGGCAGGCTGTGTAAAGTGTATTTGAGGAACATGGAGATCAGTGGTAGCCAATTAAGAGAGCAAGTAAATGAAGAAAGGAAACAGATCAGATCATGCAGGAACTGCTAGATCACAATATGGACTTTGGTATTATATATGGGACAGGAAGCCGTTAGAAGTTTTGAGCAGAAGAGTGAAATAAACTGACATATTTAAACAGGCCTACGTTGACTGCTGTCATTGCAAAAAGTCTCAAAGCAAGCAAGGAAATCAGGTTATTGCCACAATCCAGGGAAGAGACTGTGGTAGCTTGGTCTAGGGTGGTGAAGTTAGGGTTGGTAAAGAGTTTTCAAATTCTGAATATATTCTAAAATTAAGGCCAAACAGAATATGTTGACAGACTATATGTTGGACAGGAGTCAAGGTTTTCGGCCTTAGCTACTGTAAGCAGGAAGTTGCCATTATCTGACATAGGGCTGCAGGTGTTAAGTTTTGGATGTGCCACATTTGAGATGCCTGTATTTATAAAGCAACTGAAAAGTACTGCCTGCATTGACTTACATCCTGCATGTTCCTTGTCACTGAATTATTCCTTTTTTAACAAAAAGATCTATTGATATTTAATTTTTTATCGCTTAGAAATGTAATTACTGTAAATTTTAATGTGACTAAAAGACAGGGGTAGATAATCGAGCGGCACTAAAACCCAATCATCTTTGGCTGTAAAAGTACAATTCAGTGGTATTTAGCAGGGCAACAAATATGGAAACTAGAAAAATTACAATGTCTATTTTTTAAAAAGACTGTTATAGTAGTATGAGCTTTTATTTCATCGTTTGATTTTTAGTTGGTAGGTTAGGGAGAGGTCATTCGTTCTATAGGAGGGACTGGGGACAATGAGCACTTAAAGCTTATTTTCAGAAAATCACGAAAGCCTATTTTAATTGGTACTTATATAAAATGTAATATTTAGTAGACTATCTGTCATCATGTATGTGGAATTAATCAGTCAGAAAAAAATATAATTTTCCAACAACAAATGCAAAAACCAGTGTCTGAAAACTTAATGCAATCACATGCCTTCTAGTCCATTTCCCATTCCTGACAGAGAACTAAAAATTCAGATTTAGTCTTACTCAATAGCTTAAAATTATTCAATGGTTCCGCACTGCCAGAGGAAAAAGCTCATTGTTTCCAAAAGGTCCTCCATGAATTAGCCACCAGCTTTCTCCTCAACTTGATTTTCTATCATCTCTTCCTACACATCTTATGCTTGAGTCCAAGTTTTCTCAATATGTGTTCCAAGGGACATAGGTTCAAGAATTGTCACAGAAAAAAGTGTCCATGGTCAAACACAGAAAAAAAGGCTCCATGGTCAAATATATTTTGCAAATTACTGCTAAATACATTTCTGCCTTAGAGACAGAATTAGTTTGTCATGGGTGCTATGAAATGCAGCATTCCCTGTACTTATTTTACCACAGAGCCATTTTGGTGTAATACCTATTAATATGCCCAGGAACATATCTCGAAAATGCTCCTCCAGGCTTACTAAGGATTGAAAAGCTTTGTACCAGCCATTCTGTTTCAGGATTCCATGCCTTTGCATGTTTTCTCTGCTGAGAAGGCTCTATTACTCCAGTCTGTTTGATGAAAGCGTTCTTTCAGGTCTCAAAATCAAACATCTCTAATCTTTTAAAAGCATTTCCATACTTCCGCTTTGCCCCTCTCTGCTCCCAGAAAATACCTATCCCTCTTTCCTTTCTCCCACCTCTCTCTCTAAATTTAGTATATTACAATTACTTGCTTTTTTGATCTGTGTCCTGTGATAGAAACTTTTTGTGCTTAGTGCTCATATGTGGTGCTCGATTAATGTTTGTTGAATGAATTAACTGCAAACAGGCTTTTAAAAATTATTCTGTACTTATTCTTTAATATTTTCAATATTTCCTTTCCCCATCTCGGTCTTATGGTTATCTTAAATGATGTAGTCTTTTAAAATACAACTTACTTATGCATCGTCGGTGCTTTATTTTGCTTTTTTCTCAGATGACTAGTTGGTGTTAATATCTGCATATTCCAACTAATGAAATTACACTCTTAATTAGGTTAAACTTTAGCTAGTCAATACAATACATTTTCACTTTAGGAATGCATGACTTTCACAGATGAGAGTTTCCTATAGTACTCCATACTCTGGACCCAAAGCCTTTCTAAAAAAGGGCAACCAAGAGCATCAGAGACAATAAGTTCCATTTCTGAGCACCTCAAGTCAGTGGAATTTTCAATTTCTAAAACTTAGTAAACTTCCGGAATAATACAAGATTTACAACCCATTACTGCCTTTCTTGAGCCCCCAAGTCACTTTAGTCAAGACTCTATTACTATTTGCTATAATGTCATTTATCTGTTGTCTATCACTCTGACCAGACTGTGAGCAACTCCAGGGAAGTGGAGATTCATCCACAATGACCAGTAACTCAAAGGTAACTGAATGATTCTTTCTGGCTCAATACAAGTTCCAAAAGGACTCTAAGCCAGAATGAGACCTACTGATATAACAGAAAAAAAACTAGATGGCAATCATACAACTAAAATTCCTGACTTCCTATTTGTGATCCTATGCTAGTTCCAGTTTTCCATCAGTAAAATTAGGATATCTGCCCTAACTTATCGGACTTGCAAAGATCCAAGGAGAACATTCATTCATTCATTCATTCAAAAAGCCAATATAAGAGGTGGTTAAATTTACTTATTCCATTGAGACAAAGTGAAGCATAATTATGAATATATTTTTCAAATATCTTGATGTGTATAATAGTGTGTAATACAGTATCTAGTCCTAAACCTTGATTAATCAGATTTTACACAAAGCCTCAACAAATCCAAAAAAAGTCACAAGTAACAGATGGCTCCAGCTCTAAATCATAGGTTGTATCCTTTGTGATTACCATTAATGCACATCTGTTCACCTATTGCCATGGAGAGGGACAGTTTTCTGGAGCTTAACTATTAGAACCAAAGAGCAAGGTCTGTGCACTAGATAAAGATTACTCTTTTTTAAAGTAGAGTAAGTCTTGATTTAATTACCATTTCATTTTCAGGAAATTCAAGTATATTAACACAAGAAACATATGCCAATACATAGCTTTGAAGTCAAATACCATATGTTCTGGTTCACACATCCGCCCCAAAAACTGAAATGTGATCCAATGGCAAATCCACCTGCAAGGCAGATTATTCAGCTTTTATTGATCAAGCTTTACGTTCTCAGATTAATCGCTAACGAGATAGTACACTCTGAATAAAGGGGCCCCCTTATTCAGGGACTCCTTCATCTTGTCTTTACAAACAGGGCTTTCAAACATAAAAAGTCTCAGGAGTATTTCTAAACATTACCTCTCCTGAGAGGAATAGCTCAAAGGATGTTACTAAATATTATTGTTCAATCTGAACCCAGTTCTCAAATCGACTCTTTTAAAACACAAAAACAGAATTTTAGGTTAACCTAATAGAAACAAGAGCTACTTGATGCGAGACACTTTGTCACCTAAGCAACTTCTATGAGGCCGAGTAAGTTTGAAGATAGTTCCCTCTTTGCAATCATTTCAGCTTCCCAGAATACCTGACAGGTAAAGAGAACACAGGGCCCACGCTCTTCTAGGAGCGGCAGGTAAAGAAGAAGTCCGAGGAGCGCATAGAGGGTTTGGAGACCCTAGCAGAAGGGTCCGCCGAACCAGCGATCGCCTGAGACCAGCTTGGATCCCTCTGCGGAGCCTGAGGCTTCTCAGAGAGCAAGCCCCCGGGAGGGGACACAATGGGAGGTGAGTCTAACCTGAGAGGCTGCGGGCGCTTGCTACCGCGGGAACCAGCTTAGCTGTTGAGAGTAACCAAGGCATGACAGCCTCGCTCACGCGTCCGGAAGGGAAGGAGCAGAGCAGCGGGAGAAGCTGCGTCCCGCCACGCTGCGTCGCCAGGAAACCGGGCCAGGCGGCCCGCCCCTTCCGGCCTGCGCCAGTCTCGGGCTTTCCTCCCACGGCGGCGCAAAATGCTGACGTCACGCAAGAGCGGTGACCGCCGCTCCGGCCGGTCCGCCCTCTCGGCGTCCTGACGTCGTGCTCCCCTCAATGCTCGCACTCACTGGGTGTCCAATTGTAAGTGACTCCCTGAAGGGGCTGGTACCTATCGCCTTCTTTCAGGCACGATGGCGGGAGTGGACGCCTCCAGAGGACTGTTTCAGAGTTAAGACTATGAGAGTGCAGACGAAGGCAGGCAAAGCACGAACAGCCACACTTCTAGAAGGTTCTAGCCAGTGCGCAGGAGCAGAGGTGAAGGGAGTAGGCAGGCACAGGCGAAGGACCCGGGGTCACGAGACCGTTGGTGGGCGGAGCCAGCGGCCAAGGGGTTCTAGTCTGTTCTGCCTCGCGGCAGCCGCCCCCTTCTACGCGCTCACGCCGCGCTAGTGCCCGGGTCTGGAATCGGGCCGCAGCCTCCCGACCATGGATCCCCGCAAAGTGAGCGAGCTTCGGGCCTTCGTGAAAATGTGTAAGCAGGATCCGAGCGTACTGCACACCGAGGAAATGCGATTCCTGAGGGAGTGGGTGGAGAGGTGAGACCCGGGCCCGAGGACCGTTGGGGGTGGGAAGAGGGACGGCCGGATGGGGAGCTTGGCCGGAGGGGGAGCTTGGCCGGAGCTGGCGCGGGGCAGAGGAGTGGGCAGCTTCGCGACGAGGGCCAGCGGAGTCGTCGCCTCTTCGTGGCTCGCTCCCTAGCCAGGAAGGGGAGGCGACTTCCAGGGACTAATGGAGAATTCGGTAGCTTAGTACACATGCGGGGAAGGACAAGGCAGAGCTGGGTCCCTGCACTCTGGGTTCTCCAGGGCTGTGTCTTGGGCGAAATACAAATGCAGACGATTGCGGGGACTTGAGTACTAGACGCTAGGGGGAGGGGAGAAAGCTGCAAGACTTTGCTTTCGCGTGGACTTTTCTTAAAATCTGTGGTGTCCTGCTAAGGTTGCAATGACAATCAGCAGCTTCTTTACGCACTTTGCCTTAAAATACTGCCGTAATAAGTTATAATAGTGATAGCTGTATTTCATTACCTTTAAGTTTACAGCGATTCTAACTGCGTAGAGTTATTTTGGACATCACCGGTATCTCCGTAGTAGCAGTTCCAACACTTTAAAACACTAAGAAAAATGATTTTTCAAGGCCCTGCGTGTTTCCACGATCTATTCTTATCTTTAACTCTAGAGTACTTGGCTACGTGCACGGAATTAATTGACTAGGCATTGTGCCAGGTGCTGGAAAACTATTTATTAACTGGGGCTACAGATGAATAAATACAGAAATTCGTTTCGATATTTACCATATAATAGAGATTCATATTCTAAACATTGAAGGGAAATTTAAGGGAGGAAAGAAATCAAAATGATTTTTAAAAATCTCTACTAATAGAGAATTTAAGAGATGACATGCAAATGCACTTCTTGGTGATAAATAACAACAGTGCAAAGCAGTGTGACTCAAGAGGTAACATTCTAAACATTGATCTGTTTGTTTTAACATTTTATAGGGTAAGATGAAGCCATGATTACCAAATATTTGAAAGAATATTCTAACAAGCTGTTCTCAGGAAGAAACTTAAAGTCTATCAGTGTTTTCTGTGATGGTATTTTTTTTTTCTGTAAGAGCTTTCTCGGCCTTTATTTTCCCCACTAGTTTTCTAGCTACTGTAAGATTTTTGCTCATGTTACATACTGTAAAATTCAGAGAACACTTAAAATTAGTTACTGTAGTAATTTAATAACTACTATTAACGACAACTTGATCTAAAAGCCTCATTTAAGGTATTTGTATGCTTTTGTTCTCCATGCCTACTCATTAGAGGAAACTGCCTACAATTAATAAATCGTATCTAAAATTCCAGGTAAAGCAGACACATACCACAGGAAGAAATAGCTGGCACCAAGAATGAACATTATACTGAGTGGATATACTGTTTTATTCCACGCCTATAGAGAAAAAGGGACACTGAAGAAAGTTAAAACATTTAAGAATAATGTATGTAAATTGTGCAGAAGTGATTATGGCTATATTAAGAAATCCAATTTAAAGTCTGAAAAATATTGTCAGGCATTATTTAAAAAAATTAGGCATATTTTTATTTTAATGTTTCCCATAGGTAATTCCAGTTTTTATTTCTGGTTCCATTTATATTTTTCTTGCGGCATCCTAAATTGTTGGTTTAAGTATGGGATGAAACATCTTGGCATGTGTAGGGACCTTATTCTAAATTTAATTTGAGATGTTAACATAGCTCTTGCTATCTCTGTTTCAATCTAAATTTAAAGTTTTGTAATCTCTGGTTTTTGAAGTGTATCAGATCCTCTTGTCTCTACCTTCATATCACTCTTCTTAAAGCAGTCCAAGATGACAGATCTGGCTGAATGTGGAGATTTCTAGGTCCAGGAATATTCCTAGGCCTAATTCTGCTATAAGGGTTCTTCCAATTGAAACCGTGTCAGATTTCTCTCCATACTAAATTAGTCATAGATACCCGGGCTTAGACGTTGAAGAACATTTGCTTATTAACCATAATTTCCACCATTTGTTTATAGCTTAAAATTTAACTCAATGTAAAGAATTTAACAACCTTTTAAATTGGACGAAAATAAATATGAAGAAAAAAGATTTGGCCCCCTGGTCATTGGTGATCCAGAGAGACTACATTCTCTTCAATAAATATGTCTTGGGATATTTTTGTTTTTCTAGAAGAAGCATTGTCTGACACTATTGTCTCTCATTTAACAACTTTATTGTGTATCTTGTATGTCCTTTTCCAGTAAATATTTTAAATGAAGCGAATGGAATGCATTTCTACGCTCAATGATTTTAGAATATAGCACCCAGTTTTTTGTACATGTGCATAAGTAAGTATACAGCATGGAGTAGATTGAATGTTATCAAAATAAGAGAATTATGACTGGTCTTGTGATCTCATATGAGGAAGGTTTCTGCACCAGCACTACTTGTTAACATGAAAGCCTGTACTAGTCCAATTTGCAATTTTTGGCAGGGAACTAGCTAGTTTTAAATCTTGGAAGAATTAAATGAACTTTATGTCCCTATAAATTGGTTTTGCCTTCCAGTGGTTAACTAGAATTTGGAATGATAGAAAATTTAAATCTAGCTTATGAATAAACCCTCTTGTTTCTTCCCAAGTTTAAAATTTTTCTCTTTTTTTGGAAACAATTTCTAGCTTGCAGAAAAATTGCAAGTGCAGTGCAAAGAACTTTTTTCCTGAACTGTTTCCAACATTGTGCCCCCAACACCATTGAGTTTGTTGTTTATACGAACAAGGACAGTCCTCAGCGATACAGCTGTCAAACCCAGGAAACAAATTCTGATGCATTAATACTATCTAATCTTCCTAATTACATGTCGTGTTTCTTTGTCATGCCTCTTAATCACTTAAATTCTGAAAACAGTTCTTAAGTTTTTCCCTGATTTTCATCACCTTGGCAGACTGTTCCTGGCCGGTTATTTTGTAGAATTTTCCTCAGCTTAGGTTTGTCTAATCTTTCCTTAGGATGATAGCTTACTACATTTCTTGGGAGGCATGTCACTTCCCGAAGAACTAAATAGTTGATTACTATATTCTTTTGAAAAGTAGTTTTTCTGTAAAACAAAGTTTTAAAAAATTCTCTTGTGTTTATAGGCCTGTTCCTTATTAAATCATTTTGCTTTGCTGAGTGCAAACTAAGATGTTTTTGATCGTGTAATGATTTATTTACTGGTATACGGGAACTATTTTTCTTTATTATTAGGGATACTAAGTACCTGAAATTTTTTTTGGTAACTATAACATAAAAAGGAATGGTAAAATGCACATTTATAAGAAACTCCGAATTTTGTTTTTTATTACATTTGCTTTTTTACATTTATATTCTTGCTTCTTGTCGTCTTTATCAAAAGATAACATTAACAGTGAGAAGGCAAGCCACATGGTGGAAGAAGGTATTTGCAACATGTAAAACTGACAGGGCTCCAATTGCAGAATATACAAAGAACAGTTACAAATAAGTGTGTTAGACTACCTAATAGAAAGTTGCATGAGAGTTAAACTTTATAATAAAGACTATTCAGATGGCCAAGAATACATGAAAAAGGACTCAACTACAATGAGATAACTACTACGCACTTATCAAAATAAATAATGTGGACAGTAGCTAATGTTAGGCAGTGTGTGAAACAACTGGAATTCTCATACACTGCTAATAGAAGTGTAAATTGGTAAAAGAACTTATGAAAAACAGTAGTCATTTAAATCCAACATACATGTACCCTATGACTAGAAATTACAACCAACTGAAATGAATGTAAGGTGGATATGATAACTCCAGTTACAAAGAATCGACACTTTAGGGTGTTTTGGAATAGGTTCCTTTCTGTTTTCCAAGTTAATGTAGCTCCTTGTTTTACATAAGAGTTAATGGTGCCTTTTTTTTTTTTTTTTTTTTTTAAGGCAAAGTTCAGGTAAGTCTTTATGACCTCCAGCTTTCACTATTGTGGAGTGCTCTTAATCCACTGAACATTTTAGTTGTTGCTCTGTTGCATGTAGCCCACACGCTGCAGAGTCGGCCTGAAGTGGAGCATACAGTGCTAGTTTATCGTAGTTTTTCCCACCTCCCTAGTTTTAAAGTTATTTGTTCAGTGAATCCACACTTAACGTTGTTGATAGGTTCTGTGACTTTAAGCTAAATGACAATTAATGAAACCAATTTTGCTATAGGCTAATTGATGTAAACAAGAATTAAGTTCCTGTGGCATTTCATCCATGTTATAATCAATGTTGAGTGAGACAGTGTTGTATGAGGAACTGCTGTACATAATTCATTGTGTTGCCCTGGAATATTTGGGTATAAGGGTTTGCCAAGGGGAGGTACTGATGGGTGGAGTTTAGAGGGAATGAGAAGAAAAATCTGTAATGTGAGGGGAATGTGAATATAAGCAAGAAGAATCCTTGTAGGTCCCAGTCAGAGGAAACAAACGTTTTTAATTATTATATGATGACTTAAAAATTATTCTCTAAACTGCTTTTTTGAATTTAATTGAGCTATTCTTACTAAATGTCAAACTTCAAGTAAGGTTTGAAAAGGTAATCATCTAAACATCTAACTTTACAGCATAAGTTGTTTGGCTTAGTGAATTTTAGTTTTCTAAACAAATATCTTTTTGTCTCATCTTTCTCAAGCATGGGGGGTAAAATACCACCTGCTACTCATAAAACTAAATCAGAAGAAAATATCAAGGTAAGTTTTGAATTTTTTTTATTTGTATGTATAGTGATAAAGCACTATAAGGTTTCTTAGGGATGTTTTCCCAAGAAACTCCTGATTTTCCCAAGATCACTTGGAAATAAAATCTTTGTAAAATTTATATTTGGACAGCAGATTCCTTGAATCTAATTTAAAACCAGGAATTTGGGGTTGAATGTTCACTATGTTTTAGAATAAATGAGAATAAATGCTATATGTATGTTACCTGCATAATCTAGGTAGTAAGGTAGTAAGTTCTGTGATTGTGTACATTTGTGTTTTGGCATTTAGCACAGTACTTTGTACAGGGTAGGTACTTTTAGTATTTGCAAAGTAAATGAACCAGTATGCCAAATCAGTAATTCGTAATTTTTTTCTGCCCTACCTTCTGAGAGATGTTTCTGAGTGTGATTCATGGTGTTTCTTTAGCATATTTGCTCAAAGGGTATGTAAGATCCAGGGAAGGTCACCAGTGGCTGGTTTAGAGAAGGGAGTTGGGGTTATATACTCTCAAAAATGCTTCCTTGAGAATTCTTTTTTTCTCCTATATTCTGCCTTCGTGTATTGAAGATTTTTTCCCCAAGTTTTCTAATTAGTTGTCTTAAATTAAGAAAATTTGCTGTGTTATTATTTAGAATCCTAAACAAGGTTTATCTGTTTGGATGTGAAACTAAAAATTATACCTTCGAACAAGTGAAATGAAAAAAGTTAAAGCAAAAGCCCCCAAAGTATTCTTTTTTTTAGATGACTCCTTTGTAAGTTTGGTAGTTTCTGAGCCCTAGAGTAGGGTATTTTGCTGTGCAGTAAATATGTATGAAGATGAAATTATTTGCTAAAATTGTTTTTTAATACATTCTGATTTAGAATTGCGATTGCTCTTTTTCTCAATATATGCTAAAGCACCTAGCACCTTGCACGTGGTAGGAACTCAGCAAATATTTTGTAATAAGATGGACTTTGATTCCAGTATTTAAGAAACAGGATGTTGCAACCTAAATAGCTGGTTACATAACTTATGATATACTAATACAGTTGAGTGAATAGCTCTAGGTGGAGCGTTCACGGTAGGTTCTCTACGATACTCTCGTTAAATGGAAAAGTCAAAGCGTGGAGTTGTCATGTACATGTAGAATATCTCGAATGGGATATACAGACCACACTGGGTACTGAAGAATGGGAAGGAAATTTGGATTTACTCTTTAAATTCTTCTGACTCTTCATCATTTGTATTACAGTTCCACAGTCCCTTATTTGCAATTCCGAAACTCAAACTCTTAGAAATGTAAAGATTTGTAGTAAATTTGTTTGACAGTAAAACATCTGAGCAAATGTGAGGGTATTTATAGTCTTAATCTCAGTTACTATGAATGCATAAACTTTATGTGTTTGATTATGGAGAGTTGTGGGCTGCAGTGCCTGTTGACGGTGTTACATAATATATGGTATATGCATCTTATTAGCTTTCTAAAATACAAATTATTTTAAATCTTAAAACTCATCTTCTAAAAGGTTTGGATTAGGGGCTGGACCTATATTTAACTTTAAAAGAGAACTGAAAATGGAAAATTAAAAGTTGTTTATCAAAACAAAATGAGAAAGGAAACATAGGTGAAATATAATGTATGTGAACAGTTTATAAATTTGTGTAAATTGGTATATATAGATGCTGAGTGTATTATTAAATACTGATAGTATTATTTAACGAGAAAGGAAACGTAGGTGAAATATAATGTATGTGAACAGTTTATAAATTTGTGTAAATTGGTATATATAGATGCTGGGTGTATTATTAAATACTGATAGTATTATTTATTTGCATTCCGTTTGCTAGGAAGAAAAAACAGATAGTAAGAAGGAGGAGGATAACATAAAGACAGATGAACCATCAAGTGAGGAAAGTGATCTAGGTAGGTAAGAAGATAACGGTAGTTCTTATCTGATAACCTCATGATAAGATCCTGTGTTGATTTTTACTAATTTGACTAAATCAGTGATATCAAATATCTAGTTGCCACAATTAAACAAGTATATGATTAATTCATAGTATACTTTTATATATCTAAAATATTAACATTTTAACATGTCAGTATGGAAAAATTACTTACAGTGTATTTTATACTTATAGTGCATCTCAATGCAGATGTTACATTTTTGTTGGAAATACTTGATCTGTATTCCAACGTCATAAAATTTGCAGTTGAAAAGTTGGGTCATTTAGGCAGGTTGTCTTAAACATATGCAAATTATCCAGTAATTGCATTGAGTGCCAAAAAAGTACTTTCTTCTAGGACTTGCATCCACCTTGATAAAACTGGTTCATTTTAGAAGAGTTAATATCTATGCATGAGTTTGGTGGGGTTTTTGTTCTTGGTTTTCAGAACTGTAAAACTGATAAAATTAATCTCTTCATAGATTTATAAGTTCTTTGAGACTATAAATATGTACTCCAGTTATTAACTGGGCAATCTCTTAATTCATAGAACCTATGTAAAAGCTAAAGAAAAGTAATTGCAAACTTTTCAAATTTTGAGTTAGTTGACCTTTGATATTATTAGAAAAGGCTTGTCATTTGGGGGCTTAATTGAAGATCTTTCACTTTTTGCAAAATATCTTTTTTTTTAGTCTTAAATCTTCTAATAGTTTCCATAACTATAAATTTTTTTTTTTTACCAACTCTTCACCTAAAAGCATTTTATTTTTTGTGTAGGAATCAAGCTGTTTCATAATTAGACAAAGCTACAAGTACAGTTCCTGTTAAAAATTGATTAAAAATTTTTGGTTAGACGTTAATTCTGATTCCAGTTAGCTAACTTTAATTTTATTCTCTTTTTCACTGTTAAGAGTAAATTTACCAAATTCACTTTGCTGAAAACGTCTCCTAATATTATTGTTTTTAAGGTTTTTTATGTGTAACAGTTAATTTGTTTCATTTTGCTGTAGCAAATTAGTTTTTCATCATGAAATTTACAACATAACCTCTTTCCAGTCTCTCTCTTTACTGTTTTGGTTATAGTGTACTAGCTTTGGGGCTTGATTCCGCATCAGAAGCATGCCTTTATTTAAAAATTAATCCATGCTGTTTTTTAAAACAAAAATAATTAAACAAATACTTGATCATGATTTATATCAAATTATCACTGTAACTTGTGTTGTCTGTATAAAAAAATTTTTAACATTACATTGGTATGTAGAACAAAATATTTGAACTGAATCTGTTGAAACTGACTAAATCAATAGTATGTCTAAGTTTAATACGAGAAACTATTCACTTGCCACTTAACAATAAAATGCATAATATCGTACATAATCCAACAGTTAAAATGACATGTCTTACCAAAACAATAAAGTCATGTTTAATGAGGAAATATTTTACAGTGTATCAGTTTAAATAAAATTAACATAAAGTAAAATATTCAGTTTATTAGTTGCACTAACCATAGTTCATTAGTTTTTAATAGCCTCAGGTGTCATGTTCTTGACTTTGGCAGAAATTGACAATGAAGGTGTGATTGAACCAGACACTGATGCCCCTCAAGAAATGGGAGATGAAAATGTAGAGGTAAGATTGATTGATGGCTTATTTTCTGTTTTTGTAAGGAATATGAAGGTCCCATCTTTTGTGATGATTTTATGACATAATTATTCCAGGATAAGCACATAATTAAATCTTTTTCTGACTTAGGAAAGCATTTTCTTTTACTACAAAAAATATTTGAAAGTTCTCATTATTTTTAATCTAACAGTCTCTGAAGTTCTTGTTATTTTCTTTTTACCTGCTTTTTCTATTTGCAGCTGATTTGACTGCTCTTTAGCTTATATATAACTACAAAGGGAATTGTCTATTAATGGGATGTGTAATGACAAATGATTTTGTCACATCTGGTTTGATATTGCCCTCAAGACAGTAAAATTGGTTCTTGGGAGGGGGGGTGTTGAAAAAAACATATTATATTACAATGGTTAATGGTCTTCCAAAGGGTCATAACATTAACATATGTGCTATATATCTGTGATATTAAAAATGGAGTGGGTGAGAATTAAGAAAAAAATGTCTTAAAAGGCACTTTGGGAGGTGAGTTGATTATATAAAAAAGCTTGAGAAACACTGTAATGTGGTAATAGCAACTTAAAAGATTGGTCCATGTCCTCACCAACTCTTGGTACTGTCAGATTTCATCTTTGCCCGTCTTATTGCGTGAAATGCGACGTCCTTATGGTTTTTGATTTGCATTTGCCTGATTTCTAATGAAGGTGAGCATATTCTAATGTTTACTAGTCATTCACAGGTATTTGTGAAGTCCTAGTCTGACTTTTCCCATTTTTATTCTGGGTTGTTTGTCTTTTTCTTATTGATTTGTAGTTCATTTTATATTCTGGAGACTAACATTTTGTTGTCTATGGGCTCCACATATTTTCTATCAATTTGTGGCTTATCTCATTTTCTTTATAGTGCCTTAATCTTTTAGTGCAGTTAAATTAATAACTTTTGTATGTTATGGTTTATTACCTCAAGATTATAATTGTAACATACTGTTTTTCTTTCTGGAAATTTATATATTTGCTGTTCAACCTTTAATCTACCTGTCAGTACCATTATTGAAGAATTCCTTTCCTCAACAATGTTTTCATATATTTGTGGGTCTGTTTTGGTGGTGATCTCTTGTTCTGTGTAATTTTTCCCATGTACTAATGACATTTGTCTTGCATAGCTTTGTATTGTCTTATCTGGTAGGGCAGAGACCCCCAACACTTCAGGAGTATTTGGTTGTTCTTGGCCCTTTATTCTTTCATATAAATTTGGGAAACGTATTGTTAAGTTCCTTACCAAAAATTAGGATATTTTTTCCAATTAAAATTGCAATAAATCTAAATCAAATAAGGGAGAAGATTCATCTCATTATTGAGATTAACTATCCATGAATGTGGTATTTTTTTTTTAGCATCTTTCAATAACTTACTAACATTTTCTCCATAAAGATCTTGTGCATCTTTAAGAACAAATATAAATATTTTTTGTCACTATTTGTAGAATGAATTTTTAAAATTATGTCTTCTGTTTATTGATACTTTGTCACTTCAATGTGTCTAGATTTATAATTTTTATCTTATTAGGGATTTATTTGGCATCTTAAATTCTAGGGTTGTTAACTGGCTCTGGAACATTTTCACCTAGTATCTCTTTGAAATAGTGTCTCTTCCCCATTCTCTCTGTTGTCATTCTGGAGCCCTAGTTAGATACGTACTAGACTTCACTGTTAAATTCCATCTCTGTCACTCTGCTGAATTATGCATGCTTTCTTTGTCTTTGTTCCATTGATGTTCGAATGCTTATGTTTTTCATTTTAATACTTTATTTTTGATTCTTTTTAAAGTGCACTTGCTTTACGGCCATGCCTCCCTGAACGTGCCCGATCTCGTCTAATCTCAGAAGCTAAGCAGGGTCAGGCCTGGTTAGTACTTGGATAGGAGACCACCTAGGAAGACCAGGTGCTGTAGGCGTTAAAAAAAAAAAAATTATAAAGTGCACTTGATTATTTATAAGTCTCTTGCTCCTAACTCATTTTCCAAACTTGCTTTAATTCTCAAACAATTAAATTAAATTCTTGTGGAACTTTTTTTCTGGTCTTATTCTTCTGTTATTTTTACTGACTCTTGCTCATTGAGGAACCTTGTTTATTTGTGGATAGTGCATGTACGTGTTATTTTAACTGTGAGTTCTTTGAAACTTCAACTGTGGAAAATTTTTGAGGCCTGAATAGAAGTTGTATTCCTCCAAAGAGGGTTGTGTTTGCTTTTATCAAGACCCTGAGTTGGCACTGCCAACTCAAAGACCACTTTAAATTTTTGGCGTGGTTTTTTTGTTGTTTAACTACATAGTAATGTGAATTCTCTTGGAAAGCCTGGCTTGTGGTTAGGAGTTTACAGAGGAAATTTTTTTTCTTCTCTCTACTTGGCTGTCCCTTTCTTTGAGACAGGTTTGTTTTTGGTTTACCATTATGCATGCAGGTATAGGCATTTGGGGTTTCAGATTTATTTTGGAGAGTGTCTGATTAGACAACACATATTCTCTTCACCTGAATCTAGACTTTGTTCACGTGTTCTGCACCGCCTTCAAAAACAATTGCAAGGTCACCAGATTTGACACCTGCCTCATGTGTGAAAGCAGATGGAGCAGCACTTGGCTATTTCACTGGACTTTAAGCTTTCATTTCATTCCTTGAGGAGTTCTTAGGTCAAAGGTGGCTTTTAAAAAGGGTGTTTTTAGACTTGTTCAGGGTATCGTGTACCATATTGTCATAAATCAAAGCCATCATCATTTTTTTGTTTTGTTTTTCAAATTACCTTGGTTTTGTAGGATGTCTTACTATCTGGTCCTTTTTAAAGTTTTTAAAGTTTGTTTAAAATTTGTAGGAATTTTTGTTGGAATTGCTTTGAATTTATTAATTTGGGGATAGGTTGAAATAATCAAAGTAATCTTTCCATGAACATGGTATCTAGTGTCCTTTAATAGAATTTTACTTCCCTTCACCATAAAAATTGTGTGTGGTCTTAGAATGGTATCTCGTTCTGTTATATTTTATAATTGATTTTTGCTGATGTGCTAGAACTCAGTTTGTTTTTTGTATTGCTCTTGTTTCTGAGAACTTTATTGAATTGTCATAGTAGATCTAATAACTTGTCACTTCCATTGGGTTTTCAAGGTAAATATAAAGACAACTTGGTACTTTCCTTCCAATTCTTAAACCTGTCAAATCATTTTCTTAATGAATTAGCCAGCACCTTTGGTAATTCTGTACACAGCAATGGTAATAGACTGGATTTTTTTCTTTTCGTTAAGGAAACTGCTTCTTAACTTTCCTACCTAAACTGCTTCTTAACTTTCCTATACCTAAAATTTTCTTTTTGTTAAGGAAACTGCTTCTTAACTTTCCTACCTAAAATGCTCAAAGTTTTTAATAATCATTGTGCTGTCTGTATCTCTGTATCTTCTGTTCTGTCTTAGTATAGGTACTCGATAAATGTTTGTTGAAACAAATGAATGAGATTTCTTTTCTCTTTTCAAGATTCAAGCCTGAAAGGAACTAGCTTTAGTTACTTGTGTAGAGATTGAGTTTTAATATTTGTGAATAACTAGGAAGGAGTTGGCAAGACAAGAGCAGAATAACCTGCTTAAGTTGGAATGGAGGGAAGCTGGGATGGAGGGAAGCGACGGTAATGTCTAAGACAGAGTATAGGGAGTGAAATTTGTCATTTTATATAGAAGATTAAAGCTCAGAGCATATTAGGTCTTGCTTCCTGGCAGTTTTCAGTTTTTGCTCAAATAAAGTCATAAAAAATTAAAAAAAAAAAAGATTAAAGGTCATCCTATATCATTTCTTACTAATCAGTTGTAATTATTCTCTTTGCTCCTTGGAGAACAGAGAAGAATGAATGAAAATGGGAGTTCTGACTTGACTACTCTGGTCCTAAAATGTCCAAATTTCTCTTTTTCTTCTCTTTGTTCTCTCTACTAATTCTAAGTCTGCTTTCAATTTTCTCCTAGATAACTGAGGAGATGATGGATCAGGCAAATGATAAAAAGGGGGCCGCCATTGATGCCCTAAATGATGGTGAGTGAATTTTTACTCTTTGCTACATTTCTGTGATATTCTGAACATTCTCTTCTCTACCACTGTAACTGTTAAAATAGTAGGAAAGGGCAAGGAAACAAATTTATTGAATATCTTATATTGGAGAAAAAAGTATCCTTATTTTCCACCTACCCTTTCCCCCTGGATAAAGAGGCTGACATCACTCAGGCATCAGTTACCTTGCCTCAGGGCATAGACAGATCCTACTGTGGTTCAAACTCTGCTTTCCTGATTATATCCTTGAATCTTTCTCCACTGAGAAGAGGCTTTAAAAAGCAGAAAGGCTTTTTTCAATAAAAGTGTTAGAACGGTGGCCTCAACTTTTTACGTAGTAACACTCTTGGCAATTGCTGGCCATAGGCATAATGCTCTTGTTCTAGTCTGAGTGTTAGAGCTACTTCAAAAACCCCAGCAGAGCAGGAGCGTGCCAGTTAATATATTGTTAATCAGTTATAATTTATAACGACAGGTTGTTTGTTAGCTTGGGTACTATGCAGATCCCTTCATAGCTGTTTGATAGTGCGTCATAATGCCGTTGCTGAATAGATGCTGTTAACAGAATGCTGATGTGCATTTAGACTTTATTCATAGACTTAGAAGATGACTAGTTTTATCTCCAGATAAGTTCAATATCGATGGCTGTTTCAGGTTGGAAAATATATTTGCTTCCATTTTTTGTAACCTTACACTACCTTTTTAAGTTTTAGGTCCTTAAGTGTTTATACTATTGCAGTGTCCTTAATAATTTGCCTACCTGAAATGTCTGTTTCCTTTATTGCTTTCTAGTCATTCTCCTTAGATGATTCTTACATAAAACTGCTTTTTATTGTTAAAAACACTCCCTTATAACTTGTGACTTTTTACATATATTTTGAAGATCTTTGAAGGTCATATTTTTAGGCCTGCTAGAGTCCGATCCCATATTTTGCCTTCCCAACCTTGTTGTCTTCTTTTTGACTGTTAATCTTCCATTCTAGCTGGATCTTACTGTCCTACAATGTTTTTTTTTTCTTTTTTAATTGTGTTCTAGTGTTTCTCTGTAAAGCTCTTTACCTATTTCAGCTTTTAATTTATACCCATCAGTGGATCTCAGCCACTTCTTTTCCTTACCATTCCTTTTCCACACTATAATCTTAATTTTCCTACCACCTAAAATGTCTATTTATCCATTTATTTTTTGTTTTCTACGTGCCTGGCGATTTTATTATGTTTTACTGTGTTTTATTTCATTAAAACCTCATGCTGCTCCCATTTTATAGATTCATGAATAAATAACCTGAGGGCTCTGGGGTTTTGACTTGCCTAGAATCTTGGAGTGCCATACTGTCAACTCATTTATTATTTTTGTCACTATTTTGGCGTACTGTCTACATTTTAAAAAATTCATTTTCTTATTTATTGATTTAGCAGAATTTAACAAAATGAAAATGAAGCCACCAACCTCTAATAAGTCAAGTTCTTGTTTTTCCCTATTTCTTTTTCAGCTATATTTGTGTGTAAATTTAACCTAGTTCTAATTTTAGAATACATACAATTTTATAGTATATCCTAGAGGGATTAAACACTAGTATTGTAAGCCAGGGATTATAGGTTCAGGCCCCACCTATAATGGATTTGGAGAGGCTGGAATATAGTTAAACACTGGACTTACAGAGCAATAGTGCCTGTGTTTGAATCCCAGCTCTGGCACTAGCTAGGTAAACTTAGAGAAGATACTTTCTTTTCCTGTTCTGTTTTCTCCTTTGTAATAAAATAAGGATAATAGTACCTACGTAATAGAGTTATGAGGAATACATGAATAAATAATGTGTAATATGCTTAGAATAGTACCTGGTGCTGTTCTTATTAAGGTACTGGTATTAATAAAGCGTAAATATTCTTATTAAGTGAGAATTAGTGTTTCCATCTGTTACATTATTAGTATTTTTATTCTTTTTAAGTTTAATATATTTATTTACTCAACAAATATTTACCGAAGGCTTACTGTGCTCTAAGCATTGTTTTAGATGCTTGATATTCAGTGGAAAACAAAACAGACCCAAGTTTTTTACCTCATGGACTTCACGTATTACTGGTGAACAAAAATTAACAAACTTATAATATCTTAGGTGATAAAGATAAAGATGAAGAAAAATATTGCTGAGTAAAGGAGTAGTTAGTGATGGAAGCTATATTTTGTATAGGGTGGTCAGGAAAGTATCTGGCAAAGTGAACAGAGTGAGCCACATAAAGAAGAGCTTTTGAGACAGAGAACAAGTACAGAGACTAACTGGGAGAGTGTGTGGGATGATTACATACTCAAGGAATAGCAGAAAGGCTAGTGTAGCTGCAGTGTGGTGAGTAAAAGGGGTAAGATCGGTAGAATGGAGGTCAGAGAAGTGCCTGGAGTGGTGTGAAGGTGGTGAGTAGGATGGATAGATAAATAACTAAAGAACTTTGTGGATCATGCAAAGGACTTAGGATTTTATCCTTAAGGGTGATGCGAAACCATTCAGGGTTTTTTGACTAGGGGAGTTTCATAATGACATGAATTTGCTTTTGAAAAGGATTATTGCTACTTTATGTAAATCAAATTGAATGGACAAATAAGGGTATATTAGTTCTCTGGAGAAGTAGAAGCTAAAACCTGAGTCAATGTGCCAGACCATCTATTAGGAAAATAACCTGTTGGGGGGAAGTGGGAGAGCAGGGTAAGAGCCAGAGGCGTCTGGGATCTGGGCAGGCGCTGAGATGATCATGTAGGTCTTTTCCCTGTGTAGGAGACATGGAAAGGCTGTTATAGGAAAAGTTTCAACTATGGGTCTGTTTCTGAGAAAGTCTTGGAAAGACAAAGTTGCCCATTAGAAGAGTTGCACATCTCATGAGAATGGGCTTGGGGGGAAGGCTGCCTTGGTATCCTTGCTACTGTATCCAGTCATTAGCTGGGAGCAGCTTATGAAATGTAGTCTTGAGTACAAAAGATGGGCTTCTTGGTTATGCTCCCCACAACGGATCCAAGATGGCATCTTCATGACCCCAGAGAGGGAAAACAAGAAATCGAGTCTTATTTTCTAGTGCAGGTGGCTGATGATGGTGACTTGGATTAGAGCAAAGGTTCCTAGACTGTTTATTACAGTGCCCTTAGTGTCTTAACTTTTTCGCAGAACTCCTAGGCCAAAAAATTTGCATAAGAGTTTCATTTGTAATACAGCTATAGGTCCAAACATTTGAATAAGTATGTAAGTCCTAACAAGTTAATGATTGTTTGAAAAAATAATTCTTACAAATTGAAAGGAAATATACTTAATTTATTCTTAAATAATCATGTTTGTTTTCTAATAAGCTGTGTATATATGTTGGGCACTGAACAGCTTCTCAGGTCTTGGAATCAGATTGGCCACTGCAACCCTCATTTCCTGTTCCATGTCTTTTTTCCTGCAGTTCTAGCTTTTTCTCTTGGGAACTACTAAAAACAATTTTTCAAAGACATCAAAAGGAATGGAATGATCCAGTGTTGAAACTGAACCATATTGAGCCAGTAGTTTGCTAACAAACTGTCGTGTGGCCCATTGGTGCACAGTGTGCAAATGTGGGACTAGGGTGATAAATGAAGAGTGGTTAGGTTCTGGATGTATTTTGAAAGTAGAATGAGAAGATTTAGGTTTTAGATTGGGGAAGCAAATATGATTCTAAGGTTTTGGGCTTGAGATAGATCAGTACAGGCGTACCTTGGTGATATTGTGGGTTGGATTCCACCACTGCAATAAAGCAAGTATCACAATAAAGTGAATCGGAATCGTTCTGCTGCCTCAATTTGGAAAGATCTCAACATCTATGATGCTCAATAAGGAGAAGCACAAAAGAGTGAGATGTGCCTATAGTTGCCAAACTGTTATTGTAAAAATGTAGTAGACCATTCATGTACGTATGGTCTGTGTCTGCTTTCCCACTACAACAGCAGAGTTGAACGGCTGTGATTGTTCTGGTCTGCAAGGCCTAAAATAATTATTATACAGCCCTTACCAGACAAGTTCGCTGACCTCTAAGACCTTAAATAAGAGCCATTTATTTGATCAGGAATTTAGGGATAGGGGTAGGGTGAATGGATTTGGAGATAGGGAGGGAGGGTAGGAATTAAGAGTTCAGTTTTGAACATGGTAGGTGTGAGTTGCTTATTAGACATCTTGGCATAATAACTTGTAATAGACATAGTAGTAACTCGTAAGACTGAACATTGTTTTGCATTGTTTCATGAGTTCTGTTAAGGTCCTTTACACATTTACTAGCTGGGTAAATATGTTTTTCAAAGTGAATTGTGACTTTACTCTAAAATTCAGTTTGTCTTGCCTCCCTATGTTTTCTGTGTCCAAGAATTAGACTTGTGCAAAGAACTGTTCTAATTCTGTAGTATGTTTTATTTGTTGGAAGACTTACTGAAGGAACCAATAAACAGAGAAGCTAACTATGTGAATGGATACAAGAAATGAATTTAAAATGTGGGTTATGGTCTTTCATGAGGTCTGGGTATTTTGAATTTTTATACCATTCCTGTGAATTCAAATAATAAATTTTATTTTTAATAAGCCTTGTGTATTTAGCAGGGGTACTTTTTTCTTTATGTTTAACTTTATCCTTTAAACTTAATGGATAAAATAAAAATTAATGGAATGATTGATTTTATCCTTTAAATTTTATTCATTTATTATTATTTTTTTTAAATTGAGCCCTACTAAGAGTGTGGTATTACCTGTCTTGAGTGATTTACAGTATACATTTGGTAAAGTTTTATTTGAAGAGCCAGTTTTGTATATTAATTCAGAAACTGGTCTTTTTTTTTAACTAGACTAAATGATGTGAAAGACTACTTGCGTAAGAAATCAACGATTTTTCTTAATATTTTTTTTACCCTCTAGCTATTTCTCAATAACTTTTGTTTCACTTTAGGTGAACTACAGAAAGCCATTGACTTGTTCACAGATGCCATCAAGCTGAATCCTCGTTTGGCCATTCTTTATGCCAAGAGAGCCAGGTGAGAACTTAACAAAATAGCATCCCCTAGTGAATAATTTCTGCTCAGTTATTTAAATAGAATTGCTTCTGTGGCAGTTCCCAGTGATGTTCTTGTTTTAAATGAAATCTCTTTCATATCACACATATTTTTTAGTGTCTTCATCAAATTACAGAAGCCAAATGCTGCCATCCGAGACTGTGACAGAGCTATTGAAATAAATCCTGACTCAGCGCAGCCCTACAAGTGGCGAGGGAAAGCACATAGGTAAGTAATGGAATTTATTTATTTTCAGAACTCTTTATTTAAGTCTGATGTTTTGATGTGCTTTAAAAAAACAATTGCCAAAAAAATTGCCTAAGGATATAATTTCGGAGTAATAATAATATACGTGCTCAGTATGAAGAATTGAGAGAATATTGTAAGGAACAAACAAGTAATTCTTTTTGTTCCTTTTACTAAAATAAAACCACTCTTTTTGACACGTAGCCAGATTTAAAGTAAGGATTTTTCTCAAAATTATCTTCAAGAAAAGAGAGTCAACTTTGTTGACCAAACTCACAGAGTCAGGAGGTTTTGTCTAGAAATAAACGGCAAAGATTTATTCAAGAGTCATAGGGCGTTTGCAAACCAGAAACACAACTAAGAAATACTCATTGTTCTGAAGGAGAAAGAAAAGCTGCGGGTTCTTATAGTAAAAAGTGTATTCTTGAGAAGAGTTAGTTCTGTGTTCTTAGCCTCTGGATTGGTCTAAGATGGTAATCATCAGATGTCCTATGGCCTAGACAATTGAACATTTCCTTCTTGAGTCATTCTGAAAGTTTGATGTGTGTCCAGGCACTGACACCCAGTGTACTGAGGTGTGTCAGGTATTGACGCAGGTCTGGAAAGTTCAAAAGTTTAAGTTCCTGGCATCTGTTAGAAGAATAGTCATTTCTTTATGCTTCAGCCCAGTTGAAGTTAATAATTTAGAAGCTTGACCATAGTGACTCCATTTTATTTCTTTGCTCTATTCCTCACCTTATATCGGTGTCCTTAGAAATTTTCTTTTATTTTCAGATTTTCTCATTGTAACTTAACATGAAACAAACAACATATTACAGAACAAATACTTCACTAGCCTCAAATCACTTTAGTCAATGCTAAGTCACCTGAAAAATCAGAAAAAGGTGAATTTAACCAAGATTAATTAATTATTCCTAGAAGCAAAACTTAACATTATACAAATGGGTGTTTGTAGCTCGGGGATAAAATGTCCAGTGACATGGACATGTTAATGTAGATTGAAAAGCTGCTGTCCTTCAAGTGTGGGTGGAGATGAAGATGGGTATGCTTGGATGGCTGTATTTAGGTGACTTAACTCGCTGTAGTGATTTAGAAGATATATGACAGAGATATATGTAAAGGTCAAAATAAGATCTGTTAATGCCCTGTGGGTGTAGGAGAGCTCGTGCATTGCTGTTGATCCTCTTGAGATCCCAGTAGTAGGTAGTTGAACATTTTCATGCCTGTGGTACAACATAGCATGAGGTCATCTTATACGTTGCTTGTCCTAAACTTAGAATAAACCATTTCTTCAAGAAATTATAGTTTATTTTAGTGGGAATCATATTTATGGAAACTCAAATTTGGCCATGAGATGTTATCATTGCTTCTGGGATATCATTACTTCGGTCATTTTAGTGAACAGTTAGAAAAAACATTTTTAAATAATGATTTTAAGGGAAAAAAGAAATTTTGAGTTTATACTGATATTTTTAATTAAAATTTACATTAAATGTTTTCTCTTTTATTTTGAACACTGCTCTCCTAGAGTTAAAATCTTTGTCCCTAATATATATGCCTACTTGTGTTATCCTATCGTATATATAAAACTGTGTCAAAATTATACCCCAAAATTAACGTACTCTCTAAGTTTAAAGTTTTTTGTTGTTGTTTTGCAGTTCTCACCTACCTTCCACTTAAGATATGCTATCAAAATGCCGTTTTAATTTACTCGAATTAATATTTTCTGTGCGATGTGTGGTTTATGTTGTCAATGCCATAAATAATTACCCTCTTTTTATATCTGTTTGTATTCAGGTGTGGGCTTGCTTTACTTCTGTCCTTTCTAATTTACTTTTCTTCTTTGAGTGTATAAAGCATTTTCACGTTTAAGGAGTGAAAACTGAGTTAACAGGTATACCCAGAGAAGTCTCATTTCCATTGCTATTCCCCTACTTCATTCAAACCTGCCCCACCAACCTTTAGTTTCTGATTTATCCTTTATCTCCTTTTTCAATAAAATGTGCTCCCATGTATTATTTTCTCTCTTGTATAGACCGTAGCATGTTAAGTGTACATTGTGTTAATTCTGCTTTTGATGAGTTGAGAACTGTGGCTTTTTATAATTTTGTTTTTTAATTTCATGATATTTTGAATTAAGAAAGCAATATTTTTTAAGTTTTTAAATATTTTTTAGTAGGAAAGAGGTTTATAGTTAACCATAGAGGAAATTTAAACTCTTTCAAATTTTTATAAAGTAGGGCGTAGTAATTGAATTGGTTCATGAAAACTTGTAAGTTCACATTTAACTTACACCTCTTCTTTAACAGTCCTTTTTATATTAAGAAAGACACCAGGCTATATAAGGGAGTATGTGTAAAATGTTCCTAAAATGAGTTTAAATCTGTTTCAGACTTCTGGGACATTGGGAAGAAGCAGCCCATGATCTTGCCCTCGCATGTAAATTGGATTATGATGAAGATGCTAGTGCGATGCTGAAAGAAGTTCAACCAAGGGTATGTTAAAGAAAGAGAAGCCATTATTGTAATGCTTCATGGCTCTACTGCTGAGCTCCAGGCAGTAACTTACTTGCAAAACAGATGCAAAGAAACAAACATTTGGAAGTTTTAACCTTTAATCACTGAAGTGTGTGCTCAGCTTAGGAAATCTCATTAGGTATTCATGCTTTCATTTTTCATGCTGTGTTATAGCAAGTTCAATTACTTTGTTTGGAAGCCTACAATAGAATTATAACCAAAAAGAAAGAAAAGAGGGCATTAAGTCTACAGCAAGGAAGGAAAGAAAATCTACAAAACTTGACTCAAAATTGAATTTGGTTTATTCTTATTTATCATAGGTGTTTACGGCTACTGTATATAAAACATAAGGACCTTGTGAAAGTTAACAAGTTTCGACCTTTTAAAAATGATATGGCGGGGCCGGGGGGAGTGGCTCCATGATGTAGTTCTTGGCACATCTGCTTTACACGCAGAAGGTCCTGAGTTTGTGCCCCAGATGGCGCCACGGACCATACCCCAGTGCACCAGGCTCCGGGTGTGCGCCGCCTTCAGATATCCAATTCTTAAGGGGAAACAGCAACATCCATAGACCAGGGATGGAGGGGGCGGGGGTGGGGGGAAATTAAAGAGGGGGAAAAAATAAATATAATAATTTTTAAAAAATGACAGTGAATCTGAAAGCTAAAATGTTCTGTTTTCAAATAATATCTGCCTAAAGTTGTTGGTTAAAATAATTTTAATGCATTCACATAGTAAATCCAACTTAACTACTACTGTCAGAGACTACTTTTTTTATTCTTATAACAGTGGTAACTCAGCAAGTTTATTATGTGAGGTATTCTAGAGCATGAGGTTCTCGAAAAAATCATAAACAAGCTTAAGTAATCATTCAATATGAATCTCCAACATTTAATGAGATTTCAGATATTTGTCACGGACAATGTACTAGTGCCTGGTATATGTATTTTTCTCTTAATCCTTAGTTGTTCTGTAAGATTTATATATTCTCTCCTACCCCTCATTTATGAATGAGGAAACAGGAAACAATGGTAGTTAGACTGTGGCAAATAACTGGTATATGTGTTCCCACGGCAGGTATCAGACAAGAATTGTCATGCAATTTAAAACCTAATTGTCTCTCTTGCCTCAGTTAATTGTTTGAGACTTATAACACTTCTAACCCCAAATCCCAGCCTTTTTCCTCTGTTTCACAGTGGACTTGTTAGAGCCTGAGTTACATCAGGTCTTTTTCTATCAGGTAAATCTAACTCATTATTCAGAACTATGTTTTGAATTAAACAGCTCTCCACAAAGAAAAGTAATTCTTTAACAAAATTGTAGATTTGTGTTGATTTTATTCAACTTACATAGAGAAAATTTTTCTGTGGCTCTTTTTTCCTAGGCCCAGAAAATTGCTGAACATCGGAGAAAGTATGAGCGGAAACGTGAAGAGCGAGAGATCAAAGAAAGAATGGAAAGGGTTAAGAAGGCTCGGGAAGAACATGAGAGAGCCCAGAGGGTAAAGTTTCTATAGCTAAACCATTAAAGGGAAATAATAATATATTAGAGCTCTTAGGGTATTATTGTATTCCTGGCTCTTATTTACTGCTGACTGCAGTTCTATACAGCAATTCCCAGGGACTGGTGCTCCTATGAAAATCTTAATGCTTGATGATCTGAGGCACAGCTGAGGCGGTGATGCTAGCCTTGAGAAGTGGCTGCAAATACAGATAAAGCTTTGCTCACTTGCCCTCTGCTTACCTCCTGCTGTGTGGCCTAATAGGCCAAGGACTGGTACTGGTCTGCAGCCCGGGGGTCGGGGACCATGCTTTAGTCCATTATTTCCATTTGAAATTTGTCATTCTTATAAGTTCAATAACGAGCTTATTTTACACTTTTTTCATGATTTTGAATGGATAGGGTAGAGGTGGTCAGCAGACTTTTCCCTTCCTATTATGTAATTTATCTTTTTTTTCCTATTAAAGGAGGAAGAAGCTAGACGACAATCGGGAGCTCAGTATGGCTCTTTTCCAGGTATTTTTAAAGAAAAATTAAACCTATTAGTATTGGAAACAGTTGGAGAATATTATTATTTTGGGGCTCTGATACGTTTATTATATTTAATGTCATTACTCTTTGGGACACTGAAGAATCTTTAGAATGTTCACCTCTAGAAAATTTCATTCTAATTAAAAATTTTATGTTAGATGTGGCATGGGCAAAATGGCGTAGATGACAGAGGCTTTGTTCATCTTCTCTTGTAACCAAATCCAAATTGTGAAGGAAAATCAGAGCAAACAGCAAGCAGAGTCACCTGGGTTCTAGATGAACAGAAGCCCTACAACTAGGGAGAGAAATAAGAAATCACTCTGCAATAGTAGGAGGTAGGGGGCGCGAAGACACGAGGCTGTCATGTCCCCAGCAGCTGAGTGGGACAGAGGCTGTGGCAGCGGCAGACTCTCATCTTAAAGGGGCCGAGTCCGTGACCAGACTTGCAGTGACGGATTTGCTGGCTCTGAGCACCAGCACTGTGTTGGCTGCTTGAGGGGCACCAGAGACTTACAGGGGGACACTGAGTTGTTGGACTGAGGGCTGGAGGTGAGGCTTTCTCCTTGGTAGAAGTGCCGGAGGTATCCAGTGTTCTTCTGTTGAGGCTTCCCCCCTCCCATGTGCAATGCAGCTCAAAGAAGTAATCAGACTGGATAACAGAAGTCATTCCACCCAGAGGATTCCTTGAAACTCCCCCTCACCCCTAACTCACAGCCCCACCCAAGCTACATCCAGTTGTATCTTCTGCAAATCCAAGACTCAAACTAGCCTCGGTTTCTGCTGTGGCCTTTTGAGGCAACTGTAAGCACAGCATCTGTGGATTGCTTGCTGAATCTTACCAGGTGGCCCCAGAGGGGCACAAGCCGGGGCTAAATTTGGCCTGCAGCTGAACCCCTCTCAGTACTGTGCCACTGGACACCTACTACACAAAGCCCCACTAATAAGACTAGGGTACTTAAGAGCTTTGCTTTTAGTACATAGAAACAGACACAGAAGGGCAGCCAAAATGGGAAGACAAGTAGAAACCATATGAGAGAACAGAACAGAGATCCAGGAATAATGGAGTCAAGCAATCTAACAGATGCAGAGTTCAAAACACTAATTATAAAGATGCTCGATGAACTTAGGAGAGGAGTAGATGAATTCAATGAGAACTTTAACAGAGATAAAAAACATGGAAATGGAAATTATAAAAGGGAACCAGTCAGAAATGAAGAACACATCCGAGTTGAAGAGTATATTAGAGGAAACCAACAGAGTGGATAAAGAGGATCCAACCACCGATATAGAAGATGGGAAAGCCAAGGATACGTAATTAGAATGGCAAGAATAAAGAAGCCAAGACTATACTAATAATTTAATGAGCCTATGGGACACAAATGTAAAAATATCCATGTTTAAGGGTACCTGAAGGAAAACAAGACGTTGAAGAGCTATTTGATGGAAAACTTCCCTCACTTGGTGAAGGAAATAGACATACAACCCCAGGAAGCTCAGAGAGTCCCAGAAAAGATGAACCCAAAGAGGCCCGCACAAAGACACATTGTAATTGAAATACCAAAGGTTAAATACAAAGGAAAGAATCTTAAAAGCAGCAAGAGAAAAGCAGTTACCTCCAAGGGAGCACCCATAAGACTGGCAGCTGATTTTTCAAAAGAAACTATGCAGGGCTTGGCACAGAATATTCAAAGTGATTAAAACCAAGATTACCCAGCAAAGTTATTTAGAATCAAAGGACAGATAAAGAGCTTCCCAGACAAGAAAAAGCTAAAGGAATTTATTAACACCAAGCCAGTATTACAGGAAACGTTGGAGGGACTTAAGAAAAAGTATCAAAATGGCTGAATGGATAAGAAAACAAGACCCCTACATATGCTGCCTACAGGACACTCACTTCAGATTAAAAGACACACAGACTAAAAGGAAGGGGATAGAAAAAGATTGCCTCGATGAACCTAGAGGGTATTGCGCTGAGGGCAATGAGTCGGATAAAGACAAATATCGCATGATTTCACGTAAATGTGTAATCTAAAGAACAAAATGAACAACAACAACAAAAGCGGAAATAAACTCATAGATACAGAAAATATTTTGAGGGATAGTAGAATGTTCAGACCAGTTTGTGTTTAGTAGCACTTTTGTTTTTTGTGATGCACATGTGTGTTATTTTAATTGGTAGTGTCAACATAAATGTTCAAGCTTGTAGAGAATTTTTTTAAGAGTTTGAGTCAAAACTGATGACAGTTGCCGGGAAGCAAGATCTCAGATGCTCCAGAGAATGACAGTTTTGCAGTTTATTTTATGCATTTGGAATTAAGGAGGGAACATAAGGTGGAGAAAGCAAGGTGGGGATTGGATTACAGGAGAGTTAACAAAATTTCGTGCTCTCTTAAAGATGGTTCCACTTATTACAAAGTCCTGTTAACCTAGAGGCACAAAAACAATGGACAGGGCTTGCTTAAGGCAAAGGTAAACATTTAACTAAAGAAGTCCTATGCCTGGAGCCAGGACTACCCACCATGACCCAGTTAGGAATTTAGGATCAGATCACCCTTTCTGCAGAACCCCTTTTTCATGCACAATAGAAAATAGTATCTATCTGGTGACTTGGGAATCTGGTTGGTGTCTATACAGTTTTTCACTTATTTTCGCAGGTGGCTTTCCTGGGGGAATGCCTGGTAATTTTCCTGGAGGAATGCCTGGAATGGGAGGGGCCATGCCTGGAAT
>NW_006440626.1:3693494-3716972 GCF_000325575.1 Pteropus alecto
GAAATTCTTAGTGATCCAGAGGTTCTTGCAGCCATGCAGGTAAGACTTGGAAAAACAAAGTTGAATTTTATGTTACTAAGGCATTTCTTTATTATTCTGTGGAGAAACAAAGGTTACTCTGTTAGACATGTTTTATTGATCTGAATTGCCAAATAGCTAATTACGTACTTGTGACATTCATTTTTTTTTTTCCAAAAAGAATAGCTTAAGTTTTTAAAACTTGAGTTATAGGAAATACTTTGTAATTGTTGGTAATTATATCCAGTTATTTCCTTTGAATCAAAATTGTATGTGCTTTATTTTTCATTAAAGTCAAATAATTGAGTTTGACGTTCATGTGCACATTAATAATATTTATACTTCAGAGACATCCAAACCCCAATTAACTTGGCCATGACAAAATTATAGGTCTAAATAAAGAGGTGGGGTTTAAGATAGTGAATGTGTTAACCCCATAGAATACTTTTTTAAATACTTAAAAAAAAAAAAAACATTCTTTTTTTGCAGGATCCAGAAGTTATGGTGGCCTTCCAGGACGTGGCCCAGAACCCAGCAAATATGTCAAAATATCAGAGCAACCCAAAGGTTATGAATCTCATCAGTAAATTGTCAGCCAAATTTGGAGGTCAAGCATAATGCCTTTTCATAACTAAAGCCCTTGCTGAAGGAAAAGCAATTTTAGATCACCCATTGGATGTCGCAATAATACAAACCAGTGTACCTCTGACCTTCTCATGAAGAAAGCTGGGGTGCTTTGAAGAGAATCCCTACCCTGCTGCCCCAAATGCAGCTGTAGCATTTTACAGTGGTTTGCCATTAGGGTATACATTCAGATAATGTTTCCCTACTAGGAATTACAAACTTTAAACACTTTTAAACCTTAAAAATATTTAAAAACAAATTAAAAGGGTATGTTAAACCCTACATTTTTCTTTACTAATCATTTTGGTGTTTTCCTTTGAATTAATTGGGCAAAGAAGATATTTCAGCATGGAAGATTTACCGCGCAGTTTGAGTGAAATAAAGGTTTATTAATGGGAGGTGAATACAACATTTAAATAGATAAAATTCGAGTTTGATATATGGTTCCTGAGGCATTTTGAGTTGTCTTTTCAAATGCTTTATTTTTTCAAAAATGATTTATTTCACTAAAACTACTGGGACCACCAGTATTGCAGCAGGACCTGGGTAGGGACTGGAAGTACTTGGCAGGGCAGCAGCAATCTTACATTTTATATAACATGAACCCTTGTGTGGATGCATTTAATCTTACACTGTGGTAAAGGGATGATTTTTATAATGCTGCATAGAGTTGGATTACTTAGCTCCGTTGTCTGATATATAAAATAAATGTTTCATATTATTTCCACATAGGGGAAATAAAGGAATACTTTTCTTTTTATATATAAGTCTATATTTTAAGTTACTTTTCCTGGTTAGAAAATGCTCAACTCTTTGTTAGCTTTCTACTTGTTTTCACTTCTTTTTCCCACTATCTCATCTTGGGCTAGAGAGAGTCCTTTTCTGCTAGCATCATCACTGCTATCTTCATTCACAGCATAATTGTGCAAGCATATTTAATGCTGGGTTTAATTTAACATGTAACATACAATGACATAACAGCTGTAGTTTCTTACTTGGCCAAGAGATTTCATATTTGAATATGAGATTTCTACTTTGATGACATATCAGAAAATGTTGGAAGGAGGGATTCCCTGTGGTGTTTGGTCTTCTTTGTATTTTGGAGAGAGTGAGTTTTGAATTAATGGCGATACATAGAGGGGAACCTAACTTCTTGATCCAACATGAATTATAAAATTGAAATCCATGGTTCATTGTGGAGTCGTTGGCATTATGATTCATTGTTCTCCTATTCACCTCTTAAATAACTGCAACCGTATTTCCACTTTCTCTCCTTTCCTCTCCAAGGATAAAACGATAAATTTTTGTTGCACATTCAATAACTATATTAAATAAGACTAAGTCCAGGCACTGTAGCAGGTATTTCTAGGCTTCTTCCTGTCTTTCAGTTAAAATTAAAAGCAGTTTCAAGGGATGAGACCCTCTGTACTTTGCTTATTTGAAGAATCAGTGGTAGGAGCAGTGAAATAAAATCCATGGAATACATTTTTGAAATAACACATCTCTGAAATCATAAGTTGATTCAGATTCTAACCCTTTGCTGTACACAAGCAGATAGAAATGCATCTGTTATATAAGTGAGGAAAAAGCTGTATGCTAATCGAGCATGCTTTTTAAACCCTTTAAAAATACTCAGCATATAAACTTGCGTTTGAGCTTGCCAGAGTTCTTTTTGTTGATGTGTGTTCTTTCTCAAAATTTCCAATGTACGCTGTGAATAACTCAAGAAGACCAGTTGCTTCTGGATTTTTTATTTGATTTGATTTACTTAACTATACATTATCTAAGTACATTCTAACTGCAAATATTACCATAAATGGGTAAAAGTAAAATTGGTTTTCGGAAAATGTGTCCTGTGCTTTTAGATTTTTATGTTCCACAAATACAAAATACATTCTTCATTTTCATAGAAAATATCATTTCTAAGCAAATGTTCTTGTGCTAATAATGCTGTAAGAAGGAAAAGTAAAGGAGTTTTTTCTGCTTAAAAATACATAGTTATTGGATATTTCTAGCTACATTAAAAATAAAGTATGGTTTCAAACTGCATATTGACTCTCCTCCCCCTTTTTACCCCGGCATATGTTCTGTTTCTTTTATGTGTCTAGGACTCAAATTATTTACTGGGCACATAGGCTTCAGATTATAAAAATGCTGTTAACAAGGACCCACAAAAATACATTAGCCTAAGTAAAACAGTTTTAGTTTCCTTTCAGGTGGCAGTCCAGAAGTAAGCAGTTTTGCTGTACTGAGACCGTAGCTTCCATGTCTGAGTCTGAGGGCTTGCTCTGGTGCACATCTGAGTTAACAGGAGAGGGTTCCAGGGAAGCACATGCTGAAATCCTGAGGCTAATACGTGGAATTAGCATTTTATCACTTTTGGTCCTTTCCTGTTAGCTTTTTCGTTTGTCTTGAGACCATATGTAGCTGCAAGGTAAGCTACAAAGTGCTAGTCCGTATCTGTGTGGTCACAGTGCCCAAAAAAGTTAGTACCACAGAAGAAATGGAGAAAGGACCTGGAGAAGCAGTCTGCCACACTACGAAATACTGGCCTAATGGGACACAGGAAGAAACAACTTGTATTTTAGAGATTTGCTCCTATCTAAAAGTAATGTACCCAAGGTAGGCACATATATCAGGTAAGTACCTACTTTGTGCCAAGCACTTTGTAATCAGTTTGCAAGTATTGACTCAATTCTGATGACCATAAGCATTCTCTCCATTTTAATACAGGTGAGGAAACTGAAGCACTTGATTCTCCAGGATAACACCCCTGATTTGTGGAGCTGGGATTCTCACCAAGCTCGTAGCTTCAAAGGTCTTCTAAATTCTGTGCTCTTCTGCCCCTCTCTACCGTGTTACTTCCTGCAGAATTGTTAGCATTAAAAAATTCAAACTAAAATATACATTTGAAGAGGATTGGTTAATAAGGAATATCACAAATCACTTGTGCTGATGTGCTTATCCAACGGGTTTTTCCTAATAGGGACATAGCATAATTGAAGTGCTTGGTCCATTTGTGACAGGCCCAATAATAGGGACAAGGTAAAACTAGTTTTGAGGGCTTCTGGTCAAGATGGCAGAGTAGGTAAATTCCGTGCTTGCCTCTCTGTTAATAGCCACATTAAAATTATAACTAAACTACCTAATAGCCATCATTGGGAGTCACCTGACCTGAAGTCTAGCTGAACAAAAGTTCTACAACGGGGGACAGAAGAGGCCACCTCGAGACAATAGGATAAAAAAACTACAAACTGGTTCTTTGGAGAGAAAAAATTTCTCATTGGGCTCTTGAATAAGAAAAAGCAAAAATTGAGCAATATTAGAGTTGAGAAAAGAAATAGAACCCTGGATGTAGGAGCAGTTAAAAGAATTACAAGAAAATATATTATTGATTTGTTCAAAATGCTTTCAAAACGTAATGCTTTTAGTTGCAAAATTCTTTAAACTGATCTAAGTAAAAATGGAAACACAAATATTCCAATCACCATAAAATTGGAAAGGAGATTAAAATTCTACTGTTCACAAAGGCATCAACAAACAGCAGATGGGTCCATAGCCATAATTGAAAGAACTGACAATCTATTCCATTTCTAGGGAAAAGATGAACATTTCTCTGGTTAACTTTTGGAAGAAAACATTATTCTAACGTCAAACCCAATAAAGGTATTAACCAAAGAAGAGTGAGAGAGATTTTCTCCTGGATGTAAACTCTATAAGGACAGGGATGTTTACCCTTAAATACTATGACCTCAGCACCCAGACTAATAACACATGACAGAACAAATGTTCAATATACATCTTCTGAATGAAGCATAGACCAATTCTCATGAATACAGATGGCCAAAACTAAAAATATAGCAAATAGAATCTGACAACACATCAAAATATATCAACAGATCTGAGAGGACATTTGATACCCTAATGTCATATAAAGTATTTTAATTAAAATTAACATAGGAAAAAAAGTTTTGTGTTGTAATTTCTAAAGTTCACTATAAACCAATATTTACAACCAATAGAACAGTCTTAAAAGTCTGGGAAGGAAACTATCCTAAAGTAAATCAGCAACAAGTATCAATAATAGCTGTAAAAAAAGGGCAAAGTTAAAACAATGTGGCATGTCAAATTGGCAAACGTTTTAAATATCTTGGCAGTTAGACCTTTTGTGTAGTGCTGGTGGGAGTGTAAATCACGATTTTTTTTTTTTTTACACCTACAGCACCCGATCTTCCTAGGTGGTTTCTCATCCAAGTACTAACCAGACCTGAGTCTGCTTAGCTTCCAAGATCAAACGAGATTAGGTGTGTTCAGGGTGGTATGGCCTATAAAGTAACATTTTGACATTCTTAAGTGAAATCCTAATTTTAAAACTATGAACTCTTTAGCAGAGCCGAAGTATCAAGGAAGTAAATAAAATAAATGGCTCCCTGAAAATCTAGGTATATATGATTTGGATGCCCTTGATGGTTCACTCAAATCACTAGGCTATGTCGGACTGCAGCGAATAGAGATCTTAACCACTGGTGATTAACATGTTTTTCTACAAATTTTGTGAAAATATGACCGGGTAGAACCACCATACATGAATCAATTCTGGCTTGGTTCCTTTAATTCATTTTGTGCTGATGGCATTGGTGTAAACTATAGAGAGCTGGATCTGTGTTGCAAAGCCATGCTTAACTGTGTTGCAATGTGCCAAGGGCAGAGAAGCAAACAATAGCTTGTGGTTTAGCACAGATAACCCCATAGTATACAGACAGGCTTTTGGGAGATTATTGTTGCCAGCAAGTTTCAAGTCCCGAGAAGAAGACTTCCACCCCCTCCTTGACCTTTAGGTGTATATAATAAATGTGCTGAGCTTGCGTTGAAGTCACTGTATCTCCATCAGAGTGCAGTGTCTCACTTGGCCCCAGCTTTTGTATATACTGTTTCTGTGTTTTTCTTAATCCTCCATCGCCCTCACTCAGGTTAACCCTCTAGTTGTGCAGATCGCGACAGTAAACAAAGACTGAATTTTTTATGTTGATGCTTCTATAATTTAGGGAGCCCTCTATGAAAAATATGTAATTGTGAATATTAGATGTAAAAGTGAATGTTTAAAACAAGCAAAAATGTCCTTTCTAAAAATTGGTAATACAACTTCAAAGTTCCACTTAAGTGATGTACCTACATCAGAACTACAAAGTTCCATTTAATACCTGGTGTACCTATGTAATTGCTACATTTTTCGACTCATACTCATTATATGACAACTTTGCATTGTTTTCAGAAGAGTAGGAAGATAATTCCATCTTGATCAAAATATTTTTTAATGTTGGACATGCTATCTGCTCTAGAATGCCCTACAAATGGGAATTCTGAAAAATTCTATTGTGTTTAATTACCATCATAAAGGGAAAACATTCATTCATAAAGTGTTTATAAAACTACATAATCCAGTACATTCTTGTCGAGAGCTTCCAATTTGATCAGGAGTCAACAAGAACAGAATCTTCTGCATAAATTTTACAATAGACCCGATGTCTCTTATGTCGCAGTGCCAGAATTCTATCTTCATTAGCCTTTTGGATCTATGCCTTGACAGTCATGACCCAAGTTTGTAGTGGGGGTATTCCTGGAAGCCACTCCTACAGCAGGATGTCTAACAGTAACTTAACCTTACATTTAAACAGATACCATTAAATCCACTCTGTTTCCCCAATTCACCTTTCCCTTAGCTTGTGGTCACTGTAGCACCACCCTAAATGAAGGGGAGCTAAAGTGGAAAGTGATCTTAACCAATGGCAATTAAAATATTTTCTGCAAATTTTGTGAAAACATCACCAGGTAAACTGTTAAGGCCCTCTCCTGGGGAGTAAATGTGATAAAGGGCATAAAGCACTGAGCCTGGCATGCAGTAAACACTCATGAATTACCAGTGAGAGTATTATACAAGTAAACTTGCTGGTACAGAAACTGGCAGACATGTGACATTGGTACCCCAGTAATGAAGCTGGAGCTCAAAATATTGTCTTTCACGATATAACTTACACTGCTAGGTTTGAGCTGTAATTTCTCTAGTCCTGTGTAGGTTCACCGTGCAACATGGAAACAATTTTTTTTTCTTAAGTATTTTATCAAGTACGTCTCCATAAATTAGCTTTTGTAATCCTTAAAGCAAGTGAAGTCGTTAGTACTGTATTAACACTCATTAGGCAAAGAAGGACACCAAGAGGTTAAATGACTTTCCCAGTTGCCAAGGATTATGTACCCACCTGCATCGGATCATTGTGACCTGAAGCTCAAGTGCTGCTCTTCCCACACACCCCAGGCTTTTTCTGAGGCAGAACCTTGCCCAATCAACATATTTCCTCTTGACCAAAATGTGACTTTCAAAATACTTGAGAGAAAATACAAGCTAAGAAACAGGAAGATTTGAGTCCCTTTTCTTACCTGTCACCAGCTTGAGTTACGAGGAAAGTGGAGAAGAGGGAAGCCATCTAGGCCTTCTAAAGTTACCAGTGTTTCTTAAGTCGGAGCACGACTGGCCAGGTCTTGGAAACGCGAGGACCAATTACGGGCTTTCAGGCTGTCGGACCTCTTCGCTTGGTGGGGCCAGCACCTCGCTGCTCCGCCCCGCGCACTCACCGGGAGCCAATCAGAGACAAGGGGGCGTTCCCGGACCCGCTTTCCCGTCTTCCCGCCCTGCGACCCGGAAGTGGTTGTTCTGGAGGAGGCGGGCGTGAGGGTGGAGCTTGCGACGCTCACGCCGGAGACTCCGGGTCTTTTTCCTCACTCGGAAGGTTGCGGCTCCTGCAGGAAAAGTGTGACTGGGTCTGAGGGGAACCGCACCAATGGCTTCTGTGCTGTCCTACGAAAACCTGGTCCACGCCGTGGCCGGAGCCGTGGTGAGGCAGGGTCTTCGCTCCCGGGCCGCTGCGGGGTGTGGGATTTCTCTGGGGTCACTTCCTAGGACATAGCTGGGGGATGGGGATGAGAGGGACATCGTGTTGGGACAGAGAGGAATGGGGCATTAAGTGAAAAGTTGCTGGAAGAATTTGGGGTAGAGGCCGACACTCAGACCCTCTACCCCTGGCTACCGCTTTGGCCTCTTAGAGAATATCGGGGATATAGACAAATGTCTCGCATGCCCACAGGGAATCGGGCAGAATTTAATTTAATTTTTTTTTTTTGGCCTTCTGAAATTTGAAGTCCAATCTTCCTCCTATCCCATGCTCACACACAACTTTTCAATAGATCAGAAGAAAACCAAGGTATGATGTTGTATTGCTTATTCACTTGCTTAACTACTTATTTTCACACCCTTGCTGCGGGCAAGTGGAAGTGACTACCTATGGGATATTTCCTGCCAGTATTATTGGTAGGAGAAGATACATCTTTTTAAATTTTTTAATCAGGATCAGAGTTGCTGTCTACTACAGATGTGTTTTACTGTGAGGTAGGTGCTTGGTTCTTGGGCTTCTGGATATCTCAGTTCCATTTGACATCCCTGTCTTTTTCTTGAAACAGTCTACTCTTGGCTTGGTAACTTCCTCTTCTGGTTCGCATCTTATTTCTCTGACTGCCCTTTCTTATGCCCTCTAGCTGTCAACATACACCTGTAGCAGTTTTAATTACTGTGACTTCAGAGGAATATCACTAATCCCTTTCTTTTTAGCCCTCCTAGAACTCACTGAAACTTCATGTTCTGTGCAGACTAATCGAGGCTGAACTCTAAACTCCATTGTTTGTTAGATAGGTGGCCTATAAACCTCACCTTCCTAATCTATAAAGTGGGGTTATCGATACCTGCCTCACAGAGTTATGAGAATTAGGTGACACCATACATAGTTCATATAAGTGCCTGATTCAAGAATCTTCGTTCATTCATTAAACCAGAAGAGCCTTTCAGCCAGTGTAAAGATGCTGAATTGGAAGCTTGCTTGACATTCTCTAGGAAGGGCATGGAGGGCCAATGTTTCTGGAGTGGGGGGAACAAAGAGGGAAATAGGTTTCAGGGGACCGAATTGTGTGAGACTTTAACTCTGAGTGGGAAAGAGAGCTGGCTAAGTTATTAGAGGTTTAGAGCGTGCAGCAACTTGCCAATTTACGTTTTAAACATGATCACCCTGGCTGTTGAGAGCACACTGTAAGAGAAGAAGGGTGAAAGCAGGGAAACGTGTCAGGGAGCTATTACATCATTTCAGGCAAAAGGTGATAGTGGCTTGGATCAGGATGGTAGCAGTGGAGGTGGTGAGAAGTGATCATCAACCTGCAATACGTTTATAAAATAGAGCCACCAGGGTTTGATGGTGGATTGGATATGGGTTGTAACAAAATGAGGATTGGTTGACTCCCAAGAATTTTTGGCTTGAATAACTCGAAGGATGATGTTCTCATTTACTGAGATGATGAAGGCTGTGAAGGATCAGAGTTTTGGGGAAAAGAGGAGTTTGGTTTTGGTTTTGGACTAGTTAAGTTTGAAATGCCTAAGAGTAGTCATGAGACTACATGAACTCACTAAGAAAATGAGTGTGGACTGAGAGAAAAGTCTCAGAGACCGAGCCTTGGAGCATGCTGACATTAAGAGTTAGGGAAATGAGATAGCATCAGCAAAAGAAGCTAAGGAGAGACCAGTAGGACAGGAGGAAAACTAAGAGAGTGTGGTGTTCTGAAAGTCATGGAGAAGGGTATAGATCAACTGGGTGGGATCAAATGAGGACTAAGAATGAACCGGATTTATCAATGCAACATGAAAAATCCAGTTGAGAAGAAGTGGGGTGAATTGTTGGAGTGCATCTAAGAGAATGAGAAATGTTTGTTCTTTTTTTCTCTTAATAAATGCCATTCATTCAGCACCCTTATTGAGTGGTTTCTATGTGTCATGCACTATTTCAGATGCTAAAAATAGAGTGGAGAACAAAGTATTTTTCTTCAGGAAGTTTGCATTCTAATGGGAGAGAAAGATAATAGTTGAGTAAATGAGAAAAAAAAATTTTAGATAGTGTTAAGTGTTATAAAATAAATAAAATAAGGATTGGTAAACTTTTTCTGTAAGGGGGCAGGCGGTAAGTGTTTTTAGACTTTGTGTAAGGTCTCTCTCTGGCACAGCTAGTTAACACTACTATGAGAGTGTGAAAGCAGCTGTTGACAATACGTAAATCAATGGGCAGGGCTGTGTTCCAATAAAATCCTATTTACCAAACCAGTGGATTAGAATTGGCTCTTGGGCCATAGTTTTCTGAGCCCTGCTATAAAGAGTGACTGGAAATAGAGGTAATATATTTCTCTTTACCCTATAAAGACATTTCTATTTTAATTTTCTTTCCTTGTTGCATATTTTTCTCGTTAAAAGTTCTGCTTGAAATTATGCACCCTGAATTTGCTATGGTTTTTCCTTCTCTCATAAACTATGTTAGATTATCCATTAGACTTGTAAGAATAATTTTTTTTCTCTTGCTTCCCCTTGGGGCAGTAACTGTTCCAAGCACGAGTCTGAGTGAAAATTTGCATTGTTTTGTTATTTTTAACTATCATGCCCAAGAGTGGGTCCCACCTCTTTTTGCAAACCTCTGTGTTAAGGTTAACCACGCAACACAGGCCCTACTTTATTCTGGTTGCTTCCAAAGGAAAAAAATTTCACCACAAAAATATCACTACAGTTGATGAGAAAAATGGCATTGCTTTTAATGGTATAGTATTGTGGTGATGGCTCATGTTTAATTAAATGTCCTGAGTGTGATGTTCAGCCAAAGCTTTGAGATGATCAAGAGAGTCAGCTTAGGGTAGTGGTTAAGTGATCCAGCCAGTCTGGGTTGGGATCCTGGCTGTGACCCTCCCCTGCTGTATAAACTCCAAGGCTGCCCAGAATAGTTGCTTCTCCCTAAAGGATTGTTGAATCATTGTTTAAGATGTTGATTTACAACCTTTTCGAGTTGATACATTTCATGTTTGCTTTTTCACTTCCAAGTTCTACATTCTTTCACATCAAGTGTGGTGTTGTGCATACATACACACACACGTGCGCACACACACTTTAAAAATCAGAATAAACAAATGAGTGATTTTGAGTGTTTTGTAGCATACCATGAGATGAGTACAGAAAACCAGAATTACACTATTTCAAGACAATGCTATCTTTCTAATTGATGACTATTATATGATACAAGTAATAGCCTCATATATAAATTCTCAAAAATTGTGAGTATAATTAGATTATAATTTTACATTTTTGGTTCTCATTAGATTAGTTTTGAAAGATAGATTTTATTCGTAGAAATGTACGTTTATAATTAAAAGAGATTTTGTCAGTCTAGAATTTGAAAACAGATTATTTGGAATTGTCTGGAGCGTTTAGATGCTGATTTTGGAATTGTAATGCAAATAATTAGTAACTTTCAGAAAACTTTTTTCCCTATTGTTAATTTTAAATGTTTTTTTTAAATGCATAATTTGTGTTTTAAAAGAATTGCATTTCATTGAATAAATGCTGATTATTAAAAAATTCAAATCATACAGAAATACAGAAGAGTCCTCCTTTCTCCTTCTATTCCACCTATTATTGCTCCGTGACTCAGAGTCGAGGCACACCTATCCTTAGAACTCTGTAAGAAGGCTTATTCAGAACACTTTTCTCTCATTGGTATCAGAAGAAAAAATTAGGCACACTAACTAGCTCACACACCTAACATTACTGGATTTTTTTACCATATAAACAAAGTGCCCGCCTTTTAGAAATAGGAACCAAATAGAGTAACTTGCTGATTTGCAGTACAAGGCCTTCTGGATATAAAGGTCAGTGAAAGTCCCTGTCCTCAAGAAGCTCTTCTTAGGTGTATAGTAGAAGCGAGGACAAGGCTCCTGGTAGTACCAAGGGAAAAGAGGTGGGCTGCCTCTGTGAAGGTGATTGGGAAACCCCAAGGTTGACATATTTAGACTTGGTCTTGAAGGAAAAGTAGGAATTTGCTAAGGAAAATGAACTACGAGGGCAATAGGAAACTTTTAGAAGAGAAAGCATATTCAAAGTCCCTAATGTGTAAGTCAGCATTCAGGGAACTTCAAGTTCATTTTGACCTAGCTAGTGTAAAAGATGGGAGAGAGTAGAAGGATATGAAGTTGGAGAGTCTCACATACAATGCAAAGATGTTTGGGGTAAAGTTTATCAGAAACTGTTTCTCAAAATGTGGTTGTATCTCTGTGTTTATATATAAATAGGCATTTATGAATAGTTCTTTTTGTTTATATAACTGGTATAGAGTTTCATATCCTGGTCTTTTTTTTTTTTAAATTTTATTAATGCATTTGTTTCAGAATATAAAGCATTTCCCCATGTGTATCAGTTAGGGTTCTCTGGTTACAGCCTGGAGAAACAGACTTTGAGTGATTTAACAAAAAGGAAGTTTATTGGCAGGCTCTTTGGGAGCTCTCAGGATCAGTGGGGAGGCTGCAGACTTGAAGTAAGAAAGAACAGGCTCCAAAAAGATTCCTGAAGCAAAAACTGGAGGATGTCTTTTGGGCACCGCCACTGGAATCTGTCACTGGAATTTTGTCTCTGTTTCTTTGCCCCTATATCATTCTGCTCAAGATTCAAAGACTCGGGAGAGCCCCTATTAGCCATGCTCAAGGTATGTGCCCACCCCTTGACTGTAACAGATGGAGGATGGGCACCTGGATTTACCATCCTACCAAGGTCATGTGCACCCTACCAAGGTCAGTCTGTCATTAGGAAAAGGGAATGGTGCTATGTGGCCCAAAACATCAGATATCTGCTATATCATGTCATTATAAAGACTTCAAAAATTAGTCTTCAAGGTTTTTATGCAGTCTTTATTGTAATCGTTTTTCTAACTTTTTATAAAAATGGAGACAATAACATTTCACTTACTGGGTTGTCCTGAGAAGTAAATGTGGTAACACTTGTGGAGCACCTGCTTGGAATAGTGTAGTAAGACCATAATTATTCATTTCTTTTTCAGATATATTCTTGCAAATACAGTATTTGTACCCAGTTTTAGAAAATCAGTGGAATTGAAATTTTCTTTCATCTGGCCAGCTCTACCAATTCCCTTGACTTGTTACAGATCTCCTCTTTTACTGTAGATAATATGGAGGCTACTTGGGATGAGCTTTCTCACTTTCTGGTTTTTTCCCAATTACAGAATCAATTCCAGTTACAGAATTATATTTCCCTGCATTCTGCTTGTTTCAGGAAACAGATGGATCTAGTCTCTGCTACCTTTAATTTTGATCCATGCCCGTCACCCAACTCCAATTATTTTTTGGGACTTTGCTCCTCTTTTCTATAGCTTTAATCTTTCTCCAATGTTTGCATCCCTTCATCTCTCAGACTCGCTCTGCCCTGTCTTGTCACAGAACCATACCGATCTGGTCTAGAGACTGCCTTTCTTCTTTACCTGCTTTCTTTGTAGTAGTTTACACTGGTGACTCTCCTGCCTTCTTGAAGCTCCTTCTGAAAGAGCAGTTATTCTTTATTTTGTACTAAATAACAGTTGCTCTTTTGGAAGGAACTTAAGTAATCATTACTGATTTTAGAGCCCTGATTAAATATTGAGTCCTACTACTAAAAGATGCTTTGAAAAGGATATATAGGAACCAACATTTGTTGAGTGCCAACTGTATGCGTGGTATGATGCTACTTGCTTTCCATACGTTAATTCTCATTCCTCATGGCAACACTGACAGTTAAGTTTTGGACCCAAAAATTACAAATGAGGAAATTGAAGCATGGAGATTTAAATTACGTACTACAGAGTATGAATTATAGCTGGAACCTGAACCTTGGTTTGTTCTATTCCAAAACCCATGTTCTTTTTCTTAGACATTCAGGTGTGTTATCCATTAGACCTTTTTAATTTGTATATCTGTCAGTCTAGGTGTGAGAGTTAGCTTGATTTTTATATGAAGAGAAAAACTTTTATTAACTCTGGATTAGGTGAATAACATTTTTGAATATGAAAGCCACACTAAGTGGCTTTCAGCCTTTGGATTTCATTAGCTCAAGATCTGAAAATGTATTTTAGTTGTTTTTCTTTTAAAATAATTCTATCCAGTAATGCCATGTTCTCCATCAGGAGATGCTGTCCTCAGATTTCAGTAGTGCTTCTGTGACTCAACCATTTCTGGATTCCCCTCTGGAAATTGACTTTGGAACTGGCATTGAAATTTTTTGACTATTTTTCATCCTTTGAGGGTAAATAATTAATTTGGAAATGGTCAAATTTGGTGACTTGTTTTTTTGTTTTGTTTTTGGCAGAAATTGATAAGCTGATTCTAAAATTCATATGAAAATGCAAAGGACCCAGAATAGCCAAAACAATCTTGAAAATGAACAAAGTTGTAGGATTAATATTTCCAAAATTTTAAACTTAGTAAGAGCTACAGTAATCAAGAGAGTGTGGCATAGCGTTAGAATAGACAAATCAATGGACTCGAATTGAGAGTCCAAAAAATAAACCTTTAAATTTGCATTTAGTTGATTTTTGACAAGGGTGCCAAGACACATCAGTGAGGGAAAAATAGTCTTTTTAATAAATGCTGCAGGGACGATTGGATGTCCACATGCAAAAGAATGAAGTTGGATCCCTACTTAACACCATATACAAAAATTAATTCAAAATGAACCACGGACCTAAATGTAAGAGCTAAAATTACAAAACTCTTAAATGAAAACATAGGCGTAAATATTCATTACCTTGGATTAGGCAATGGTTTTTTAGATATGCCATCAAAAGCACAAGTAATAAAATAAAAAATATGTAAACGGGACTTCCTCCAAATTAAAAATCTTGTGCTTCAAAGACACTTTCAAGAAAGTGAGAACAATAGAATGGGAAGACATCTTTGTAAATCATTTATCTGATAAAAGTCTAGTATCCAGAATATATAAAGAATGCTTACAACTCAATAATAGAAAGGCAAATAACCCAGTGACAAAATAGACAAACGATAGACATTTCTTCAGTGAAGATATACAAGTAGCCTAAAAATACATAAAAAGATGCTGACAGCATTAGCCATCAGGGGAATGCAAATCAAAACTACAGTGAGATACCAATTCACACCCTCTAGGATGGCTATATCAGAAGGACAGAATAAATGTTGCAAGGATATGGAGAAATTGGAATCCTCGTATTTTGCTCATGGGAATATAAAATTTTTAGCTACTATAGAAAAGTTCGCTAGTTTCTCAAAATGTTAAACATACCGTTACCATATGACCCAGCAGATCCACTCTGAGAGAAATGAAAACAACCACACAAAAACTTGTACACAAATGTTCATTGTGGCATTATTCATAAAGACAAAAAGTAGAAACAACCCAAGTCCATCAACTGATGAATGGATAAACAAAATGTGGTGAAGCCATAGAATAGAATATTTTCCAATCATAATACAAAATGACGTTCTGGATGAGCCTTGAAAGAAACCATTCACAAAAGATCATGTATTTGATTCCCTTTACATGAAACGTCCAGAATAGGCAAGAGACAGAAAATAGAGTAGTGGTTGCCCAGGTGTCGGAGGAGGAGGGAATGGAGAGTGACTGCGAATGGGCATCGTTTTTATTCTGGATTGATAAAATGTTTGGGAGTTATATAGTGGTAATAGCTATACAACTTTGTGAATATCTTAAAAACCACTGAGTTGTAATGAGAAGAAAAACATCAGATAGAGCTAAAATACTTAGAGGAAAATGAATAATAACTTTTAAATTGAGTTTGGAAAAGAAGTTAAATAATATCAAAATAAACCCAAAGAAATGAAAAAATAAAGGTAATAAAGATGAGAAGAAATAGAAAATATAGATAATGTTCTGGCATGTATTTTGTTTTCATAATTATTTATTGAGAATGAAAATTCTATTATGAATATAAAACTATATACATTTACATATTGTTGGCAAAATAATGATTTCACCTATCCCTAACAAATAAAATTTGTTAAATAACGATACTATCATTGTTGTCTTAAAGGTGAGGAAATACAGCGATGTTCTAATGACTTCCAAATCTGCATATCCTAGAATCTCTGGAACTCCAGACTGATAATTGGTTACCTCCTGGACATCTTCAAATAGAAGTCTTTGAGACCCTTAAAATTTGGCTAATTCAAACCCCAGTTCATTATCTCTTGCTCCCAGACTGTTCTTCCTGCAATGTTTACCTTCTTAATGACAACACTTGTCACCCTGGTTCTTAAAGCCAGAAACCAAGGAGTGGTCCTTGAAGTTCCTCTTCCTCTCCCCACATCTGTCCAGTGGGTCACTAGAATGGTCCTTAATATACTTAACAAAAGCCTTTGACTTAACCCTTAAAGTTTTTCATTCCACTCTTGATTTTGCTTCCTATATTCTAAGATACTAGCTTCTGAATTTCCAGAATGTTCAGCTCATTTCCAGACTTGCGCTTGCTTCCCCTTTCAGCATCCTGTTAGATGTTCCTTATCTAACAGGATGTAGTATTCCTGTCATTAAAAAGTCTCAAATCTCTACGGTGTTAATTATGGGCTATATTTATTCTTTATAGTGTTACTTAGCTTTTAAAGACTTTCCTGGAGAGGACAGTGGCCAACCTAAAGATAGTATGGTGCTTTCAACTGCTTATGTCACACCGATATGATAACATCAGCTAAAAGGAATATTAGAAATGATATGTTAAATAAAGTTTGTTAATTTACTGTTTTTCATATTTAATGGCATGTTTATAATAGTTCTCAGACTTTTTGCTATCAGAACCTCTTTATCCTCTAAAAAATCATTGCAGACCCTGAAGAACTTTTGCTTATGTGGTTATTACTATTAATATTTATTGTATTAGAAATTAGAACTGTGTCTACGGCCATGCCACCCTGAACAAGCCCGATCCCTTCTGATATCGGAAGCTAAGCAGGGTCGGGCCTGGTTAGCACTTGGTTGGGAGACCACCTAGAAAGACCAGGTGCTGTAGGCGTAAAAAAATTTTTAAAATAAATAAATAAATAAGAGATTGTAAGCTGACAAGGTCTTTGCAATCTGTGAGGTCAACCAAGGGTTGCCTCACCTTAAAAAAAAAAAGAAAAATTAGAACTGAGAAATCATTAAGATATTTATGAAAAATATTAAACCTATTAGGTGTTAACGTGTAACATTTTTTAAACTGTTATTTTCCAAAAAGTACTAATAAGAATAGCATTGTTTTATATTTCTTTTGCAAAGCTCTTCATTGTTTAATAGAAGATAGCTAGATCCTTTTATATGTTTCTGCATTGTCTTATAATATCTCACATCATGTGACCTCTGGAAAACTTTACTGCATACTGTGAGAAAATGAGAAAGAAAAAAAGGCAGATAACTCAGTAGTTTTCTTATGAAGATAGTTTTGATCTTGCAGATCCCTAAAAAGGGTTTGGGAACTTTCAAGAATCTCCAGACCAGATTTTGAGAATTCCCTAGGCTATGTTATTTTTTTGTATTCTGATGTCTTCTAAAAAAAAATGCTTGATTTCCCGCCCCCCCCCTTTAAAGCTAAAACTAACACATGTTTATTGTTTTAAAAAAAGTTACAGAGAGATTCATAATGAGGGAAAAGGAAGCCACCTTTAATTCTTTCCCTCTCCCCATACCATCACTGTTAAGAATTTCTTGTTTGATTTTCTCAGATTTGTGTGTTTTTATTGTGTATACTTTTATAAGTGGGAGAAGAGTGAAAGTTAAAAGTCGTTTATGTCTTGATTGAAAAAAGGTTGAGAACTATGGGAGAACAGTGAACAGTAGAACCAGGAGTCAAGAGATCTGATGTAGGAATTAGTGTGTTTTCCCAGCATTAAGTGGCTAAATACCAGATGGAGATGGTAGAGTGTTGTGACTAAAAAGGTTTGTTTTTGGTGTGGTACAAGAAGGGTTTTCTGGAAATGGATACTTTTAAATTGTAATTATTGTTAGCAATGGAACTCCCACTCAGATGGTTAGAATTCTGTGGGACTCAAAACAATGGATTTATTTTTATACCTCTTTAGCACAACAGTGTTGTACATTGTGATTATCTTCTAGGTATTTCGTGCCTTTTAACTTTATATAAGTGAACAGGCAGTCCTAGAGAAAAAAAAAACAGTATTTATGAAAAGGAATTTAATTCAAATTTTGAAAAATCATGCTTATAGTTTGGTGTACGACTTGTGTATGTAATAAATATTTTCAGGTAACAGCAGCTTATGAAAATAGTCATCTGTGTGTTTGCTTGGCAAGGAGATAAAAATGGCAAGTACCCAATGTACAGAATAGCTATGTTTCAAATTTACCTTTATCCTTTGGAATACATCTTCTGGTGGATATTAAATTTATTTGTAGGTGCCTATAGTCACACTCAGATAATCTAGAATTATCTCTTTTTTTAAAAATTTTCAATTACAGTTGACTTAATAATCTCTTTATTTTAAGTAACCTGCCAAGTAATGTAACATGATCACAGGTACCAGAGATTAGGACATGGACATCTTTCAGGGGGCCATTTTTCTGCCTGTCACATCTATCTTCTGTGTGTTGTGGTCTGTGATTTCTTGTTTCAAAATAGCCTCACTCTGCTGTCTTTTTAATGTCTGGTTCACCAATCAGACCTCTCTTCGTTTTTCTACATAACACTTTTTATGTAAATCTTTTCTATCATTTGTGATGGGAATGGAGAGGAGGCAATGGTGGGTTCTCAGTTTATCTTCTTGATTCAGTCTTTCCAGTACTAATAAGTTTTTAAAAGTCTTATTTAGTTTTCTTGGTTTGAATTTTTTATGCTAATCCTTGGGGAAGTAATGGACCATTGACGTTTTGGGGCCGACTGTTCCGTTTGTCTTGGTACCAGTTGCACACTTTAAGAATTCAAGGTAGGTAGGCAGGGGCTTCTGAGTTAGGAACCTTCAGATGTCTGTTTAAAGCTGGCAGGGAAGAGGGAATGCAGATGGGCCAGTCGTTTGAAAGAGTAGTTTCCAGGCAGAATTTTTCTGTCTGGAGAGTCCCTGTCTACGCAATACCCGACATAGACACATAGAACCATGCAATAGGAAATAAATGCCACAGCGTCAATAACCTTAATCAGCATTTCCAGCTTTCCAGCCTCCATTTTTCTTGGAAATTGCCAAAAGCATAGATTCATAGACAGTAAACCTTTACGGATCCAGTGTTTCTTGAGACAGTAAATATTACCTATTCCTTACTAGAAAAGAACATTGATGTTGGAATCATCAAAAAGCATAAATAACTGAAAGTAGAGTGAACTTAACAAACATTCATTAAGAATCTGTTATATACTAAGAGAATGAATTTTTACTGTCTGGTGGGAGAGTTCGATTTCACTGTCGGTAAGTGCTGTAAGAGACATAGACAAGTGCTCTGGGAACATGGAGGAATGAACCACCCATGGTAACCTGATGGGTAGTGGGTGGTAACATTCAATACTAACAGGACAATATTCGGTGTTCTCCCTGTCAAGCAGGCTGACCTGTTTACATAGGTAAGAGACCTAGCAAATTTTTTATTCTTATCTATAAAGTTGGTCCAGTTTCCAGTTATTATCGTGATTAAAATATTGTATGTAACTATTGTTAGATCAGTAGCCTAAAACTTAATCTTATGCCTGAGAATATACACTTCCAGTGGGCCTGCGTCTGGGTTGAGAACCATAAACCCAACTAGAGATTTCATGCGTATAATTTCATCTCTAACTATATGCTTGTGGTTTTCATCTGTCATAGCGTCTTATAAATGGAAAGAGCAGCTGTTGGCTTCTTTTTTTCCCGGATAATTTTTGTCATTGCATTACCTTGGATGAATTATTTATAGAATTTTTAGTACAGAAATTGTCCCTACTTTATTTAAAACACAGCAAACAAAACTATTATAAGGAACAATATGATTTTTGCACTTTTACTTTGTGGTGAATCTATTAAGTATGGAGAATAGAAGTATGTATCTGATTACAGGATATTTTGGTTTCAGAGCATAGGAGCAGCAACTGACTTTTGGAAGGTTAAAAATTCATTTACGTCCTATCTTTGATGTGTGTCCTAGGTTGCTTACGCTTAAGATTGTCACCTCCAAGGAGCTACTACATTTTTTTTTCAATATCGGACAAATATTTCTCCTGGAAAATTTAATACTTTTGTTTAAGTATATAACTATAGAAGTTTGAACAGTAATAATCCCAACAGGTTATATTATTGTATGTATTTGTTCACTGAAAATCTGATTTGACCTATTGTTAATAGTGAACTTTTGTTCATTTAAAAGTTGTGGCTCATTATCTTGTGATACTGTCATGGTTAAAGGCTTTTTCAACTTTTCAGGGAAGCGTGACAGCAATGACAGTGTTTTTTCCCTTGGATACAGCTCGACTTCGACTTCAAGGTGAATATCTTTTATAGTGATAATATTCCTGTTCATTTGGTGCATGAAGCAAACATATTTCTCTGGTACTAAATTAATATAAGGATATTATTTTGTTGGAGATCTCTTGTTCCTTTTCAGTGATTTTAAATACTTGTCAGCATTGTTGTTTCCTAATTAACAGAGCAGCATTCATGGATGAGTCATAGTCTGAGCCATTTTCTAATCCGAGGTGACCTGATGGGCTTGCATTAATAATTCTGAATCACTGCAATTCTTTTCAAAAAATAAAATGACTTTTTAAAGACATAGTGTGCAGAGTTTTTTCTGGGGGTAGATTTTCTCAAAAGAGAAGAGAGAATAGGGAACAAGTAGAGCCAAATACCCACTGTCGCTGCCAACTAGGCCTGTAGTCCTAGCTTTTGCCTCTTTTGCTTTATAGGACTAGGCAACTCTGTAACTCCTACTTGTTTTCCTCAGTATTTTTCGACTTGAAATTATAAACCTATGCCAGAACTTACATGAGGAGATTAGAGTAAGATGAGCTTTGAATAAACTAATTTCTGTGTTAAAACCCTTCATGATTACCATTTTTAATTTTAGAGGTCTTTGGATAGGTAATAATTTCTTATGACTCAAAAACCAAAATATGTAAAAAGATAAACAATACTGTGAAAAATCTCACTCTAGTCTGCCCCTTTCCTCCTTTTCTCTCCCCTGCAGATACTATCTTGTTAGACTCTCAAATAGCTTTGCAGAGTTTCTCTATGGAGTGACAAGCAAATAAGACCATATATTCTTTTCTCTCTCACTTACACAAAAAGCATACTTTTTACACCATTCTATACCTTGTATTTTTCAGTTAACAGCATATTTTGGATGCCTTCAAAGTCAATGCATTGGGAGCTTTTTCATCCTTTTTTTTTAGCTGTAGAGTGTTCCACGGTGCAGATGCACCATAATCGTAGATTCCCCTATCGTAGATTCTTGGATTGTTTCTTCTGTGGAATAGACTTGTTTATATGCCACTTTGTTTTTATAAGTTCTATGGGATAGAAGGATCAAAGGGTCAGTGTGCTTGTAATTTCGATAGTTATTGCCAGGTTTCCTTCTCTGTTTTTTTTTTTTTTGCCATCCTCTGTATTTGCCATCCTGATGAGTCATACAAGTTACCAATTTTAACTGTTGAAAAATTGGTTCATTTCCATGTTTTTATGCTTTTCAAAATATTCTTCAAATATAGGTATGATATTTGAAGTTAATTGAGGTGGGTTTTGTTTTCAGTGAGGATGCCAAGAAAAGCAGAGTTTTCATCCTGTGGTGACCTTTTAGTTTTTAGATTAGGAAACAGATCACAATGCTAAAATTTGGAAACCTGAGTTTTATTCCTGGCTCTACTGCCAACTCCATGTGTCCTTCATAGCTTTTGTGTCTACAGCCTCTTCTCTAAAAGGGAGATGGTCATTTATTTCTCAGCTTTAAAGATGTTAAGATAAAAATGAGTATGTATAACTTTGAAAAAAAAAAAAGCTTATGACTATAAGAAACAAATTTCTTCTCTCACATCTTTTACTTTGGAAATTGGATATTGAATTAAAATGCTTATTGGTTCACGAATAATAGATACTCTTTCGTCTTTTAGTTGATGAGAAAAGAAAGTCCAAAACCACACACATGGTGCTTCTGGAGATCATTAAAGAAGAAGGCCTGTGAGTACTGCCTCGTTTATCTTTGTCAGATGGAGCAGGTCATTAGGAGACTGGTGGGTCCACGCTCCTTCCTGTCCATTCTCAGAGTCTTATAGTGCTGTGAATTTATACTTGCTGGACTTGTAAGTGCATAGTTATTACCATTTCCTTAAAGTTCTTTGGCCATTTTCGATTCTTGATCGTAACACCTTCCACGAAACCAGTGCTTTATGTCCGGTAAACCGAAGAAGGTAATAGTCGTTCATTCTATTAGTGCAATCAAATAGATTACGTATTTCTTTTATTTTTAATTTATTATTTGGAAATAATTTCAAATTTACAGAAAGTTGCAGAACTGAACATAGTACAAAGAATACCAGTATGTGCTTTACCCAGATTTACCTGTTGTTAACATTTTTACATTGCTTTTGTCATTTGTGCTCATGCACTCTCTTTTCCCCTTCTCTCTTTATCACACACCACACACAACATACACGTACTTTTTCAGAATTATTGGAGAGTAAGTTTCATACCATACATCAAACCTCTTCACTTCATGACACTGACATTATTAAAAATGTCCCCTCCCGCTTTTTAAAAAATAAAATGCTTCTCATTTTAAGTTTGCCTCACGTTGCTTTATGATTAGGTTGAGGCTATGCATTCTGTACCAGAATGATGCATAGGTGATACTGTGTCCTTCTCGGGGTGTCACATCTGGTGTTACATGTTGTCCACCGGCCCTTCATTGATTAATTATGATGTCTTATATGTGAGTTAGCCACTGAATAATTTTATTTTTCCTCTGTTGCAACTTAAGCAGTCTGTGAGGAGATAGTTTATTTAATATCAGTATAGGCAAAAATTTCTATTTTACCAGTGATTTACAATTGATTACTGTATTATGTTGCTGTCCCAGGTTTTGCCTGTGGGAGCCTCTTCCATCTGGTTCCTGTGCCCTAATACCATGCCCCCATCACTTTTTTTTTTGGCCCTCATTTTGTATATTTACTTCGTTTTAAATGTTCTTGCCTTGTAGTAAAATGTGAATGGTGCTGTATTAATTAACAGCCATGAGGAAATTGTCTCTAGTTTTACATAGTAATTTACTAAAGGAAATTGAAGGGGAAAAGCAGTAAATCAGCCATTGAATGTGTGTTGTTTCACTAGTGTCATTAGTGTTAGAAAAGATTTCATGGTTTGGGCATCCTTCAGAATAGAACGTAAGATGTCTGTGCAGTTTGGACTACATTGTAGTGGAAGAGTGAACTTCGAGAATATGTAAATGATCGGCCTGTCCTGCGACTTTGCCCGTTTCTAGTGGCTTTTGTTCAACATTTTTACTTTGCTTATTGTGTTTTTCCCTAGCCTGGCCCCATATCGAGGGTGGTTTCCAGTTATCTCCAGTCTCTGCTGCTCCAATTTTGTCTATTTCTACACTTTTAATAGCCTAAAAGCCATCTGGGTCAAAGGTCAACATTCTACTACTGGAAAAGATCTAGTAGTTGGATTTGTTGCAGGTAACAAAGTTTTCTGAGTATAAAACTTTTTTTATATTTTAACATTTATCTGGTGGTCCATATATCCTCTAAGAGGCTGTTTTAGCACAAAGTTATGCTACAAAAAATATAGTTTTCTAACTTGCCTGTGTCTGTGTGCATGTGCGTGTGTGTGTGCATGTGCGTGAATATGTGCATGTGCGTGAGTGTGTGTTCAAAGTACATAACATAAAATTTACCATCTTAACAATTTTTTTGTCATTTCATTTTATTAATTTTTTTAAAAAATTTATTTTTA
>NW_006440626.1:3717145-3719433 GCF_000325575.1 Pteropus alecto
TGCCCATAGTTAGATTTCTTTATGTCACCACATATTTAACCTCTTTTACCCCATCTACCTCCCCCTTCTCCCCCACCCTCTGGTAGCTACTAGTCTATTGTCCATGTCCATGAGTCTGTTTGTTTGTCCTATTTGTTTGTTGCTTTTAGGTTTATATCCCACATATAAGTGATATCATGTGGTTTTCAAATTTTTCTGTTTGACTTATTTCGCTTAGCATGATTAAAAAAAAAAGATAAGGGTCCACCTTCATCCTTTTGTATCCTTTTGTATAAGGATATCCAATTTTCCTGACACTGTTCATTGATGAGGTCGTACTTTTCTCACTGAGTGGTCTTGGCACCCTTGTTGACCATATACGCACAGGTATATTTCTAAACCGACTTGGCTTATTTTTATCTTTTTAATCCAGAAAGGAAATTAGTTATCTCTATTTAGCAGCCTGTACCCAAAATTTACAGAAGTTAAGTTCTCATCCAAAAAATTAAGATTACAACACCTTTGCTTATTTTCCATGTTTTTTTTTTAAAAAAAAAACTGAGGTTCACATGAGATGTTTAACACAAACAGGACTGGCTACATAATTTGTAGCGCCCCGCACAAAATGAAGATGTGGGACTTTTTATTTACAATTTATTAAGCATTTCAAGATGGTTGACACCAAAGCATTAAACCAAGCACAAGACAGGTCTCACACCCTCGAAGCCCACCCTGAGTATGAAAGCATTTAGTCAAATGTGACAGATGTATTTAGTGCACAGCCCGGTGTAATTCATATCATAACACTTGTTAATGCTTTAAGGGTTTGTAGTGGGAAGCGAGGTCACTCTTGGCTGGGGTATGGGTGCTTGCAGAAAGCAGTGGCTCTTGCTCAGAACCCTGCTAGGATTAGTTACACTTATATGTGAGTGGTGACAGTTGCCCCCATGAAGGGAATGGTAGGGAATTGGGAAAATACAGGACCATATTTAGAACGGTGAGTTCTCTAATTTAGTTAATGGTTAAAGTGAGTGTAGCAGTAAGCTTGGGGAGATGAGTAGGAGCCATATTTTAGGAGGCTTTGGATCCTTGTCATTTGAGACACCAGAAGCACTAGATAGCTATTAACCTGATAATTGTGAGTATTTAGTTACTATCTCTCTTTACTCAGGGAAATATGTGAGCGCGCTCGCGCGCGCGCGCTCTCTCTCTCTCTATATATATGGTATATCAAAGATATATGTAAGATGCAGAGAAATTATCATATATATTATAAGTGGTATATCAAAGATAAATATAAGATGCAGAGAAATTATCATATATATTATAAGATATATTACAATTATTTATAAATGATATGTATTAATTATAAGGTAATACATATATGATACCTGTCCCTGCTACTTGTTGTATTCTCAGAGAGAACAATTACTAGCATGTAGTAGGTGTTCAATAAATATTTTCTGAATTAATAAAATGTTTGTTGGATTAGGGTTTTATTAAAGAGGTAGAAAGAATGAAGAAGTAGAAAGAAAGTAGATCTATTTTCTTTGTTTTTTGTTTATCCATTTCGGTCTGTAACTAAATGGTTTGAATGTTGCACATTTAGTGTTAGCATTTTGTAGAATAACTTTTTTTAATTTTAATTTTTTTAAATTAAGTTTATTGGGGTAACATTGGTTAATACAATTATATAATTTTCAGGTGCACATTATCATTTGACATCTGTATATTCTATTGTGTGTTTACCACCCAAAGTCCAATTTCCTTCAGCTACCATATATTTGATCCCCTTTACCCACTTCACCCTCCCTCTATCCCCTTATATTTGACCCTCCTTACCCCGTCTACCACCCCTCTCCTCCCTCACCTCACTGGTAATCACTAGTCTATAGTCCTCTGGTAACCAGTAGTCTGTAGTCCATGTCCATGAGTCTCTGTTTGTTTGTCCTGCTCATTTGTTGCTTTTAGGTTTATATCCCACATAAAAGTGATATCCTGTGATTTTCTACTTTTTCAGTCTGACTGATTTCACTTAGCATGATTATCTCGAGGTCTATCCATGTTGTCGCAAATGGCAGTATTTCATCTCTTCTGATGGCTGAGTAATATTCCATTGTATATATGTACCACATCTTCTTTATTCAATTATTTATTGAAGTACACTTTTGTTGTTTCCATGTCTTGGCTACCATAAATAATGCTGCAGTGAACACCAGGGTACATATATCTTTACAGATAAATGTTTTCAAATTTTGGGGATAGACACCCAGACGAGGGATTGCTGGGTGATTCTATTCTTAATTTTT
>NW_006440626.1:3721968-3739321 GCF_000325575.1 Pteropus alecto
TCTATTCTGTTCTTTTTGAGGGTTTCAGTCTCCTTGTTCTTCTCATCTATTTGGTTTTTCAGTTTCTGAAATTGTTGATATGACTCGTTTCAGATCTCACTGAGTTTTTTCAGAAGTACCATCCTGAATTCTCTGTCATTTAAGTTGCATAGTTCTATGTCTGTAAGCTTATTTTCTGGATATTTTTCTCTTTCTTTCTGAAATGCCTTGTTACTTTGGTTGTTCATGGTGTTTAATGGACTATTTCTCCACATGGGCATAGTGGAAATGTATTCTGCTTTTTTTCCAGAAAGAAGATTTATTATATAAAGGTCTCTTTCGCTTGTTGCAAAGAAGATGCTTTTCTTTTGGGTTCCAGTAGGTGGCGCCTAAGCCTCTTGGATCCCTGCTTTATATAAAGCCTTAAAAATGCCTTTTTATTTTCTGGTAGATATTGAATCACGCTCACTACCCTCAGTTTCAGTCCTTGTCAGTGTTAGCAACAGTTTTGGTAGCATTTGCTCAGGTTCTCCTGGGGCTCTGCAGTGTTCCGTCTCGGAGGGTATGCGAACAGGGGCCCTCTGGGTTGAGGGCTGCAGCTCAGCCTTGGTTTTGCAACTGTGGCTAGTAAAAATCAACTGTTATTTCTCTGCTTTCTGCCCTGATGACTGGTCCCTGAGCCAGCCAGCCACGGGGAGCTCACAACTCTCTTAGGCAGGGCTGTTCAGGGAACTCGCCTTCTGAACTTGCCGCTCCTTCTCCCCTCCCCCTCCTCCTGCAGGGAGCTCCAGAAGCTGTGAGAGGCAGCTTCTTTGTTCCTCCCAGTCTACTGCCCAACACCCGGGCTTCTGACCTGTGGTAGCTCTTATGTGCAGATCCCATGCTCAGACATGCTGGTGTGCAGTTTGGGTGTTTTTTGTTGAGTTTTAGGTGTTCAGCTTATTGTTGTTTCAAGGGGAGAGATCTGGGGACGTCTCTCACTCTGCCATGTTTCTCAATAATTTTTGATATATTCTTTGAAAAGTTATTAATTTGAGAGCCACACAATTGAATAATGTAAATGTCCATTTTAAGTTAAAATTATTTCATTAAAAAGTAGCTCCTGGGTCTCACCTGAATGAGACCACTACTGTTTTTTTGCTTGGTCCCTGAGCCTTTCTTCTGGTTAATACTCTCATTTTTTAGTCTTAGGTTGATTTTGATCTAATTAACTTTCACTTGGACCAGCTTTTTAAAATTGAGATATAATTGACATATAGCATTAGTTTCAGGTATACATCATCATGATTTGATACGTATATATAGTGCAAAATGATCACCCCAATAAGTCTAGTTAACATCCATCACCACACATAGTTACAAAATTTTTTTCCTTGTGGTAAGAACTTTTAAATCTGCTCTTAGTAACTTTCCTATGTACAATACAGTATTATTAACTGTAGTCGTTGTGCTGTACATTACATTTCCATGACTTATTTATTTTACAACTGGAAATTTGTACCTTTGACCACCTTCACTCCCACCAGTCCTGCTTTTACATAGAGTATAACATACAGGATTTCATTATCTAAGAAAATCAATGAATATGTATAGGTAGGTAACTCAGGATAGAAATCGGGGAGTCATCGTAGAGGCTGCTCTCAGCCTCCATGGCCACTTGGTCATAAAGAACTATCAGTCTATCTCCTAAATCTCTAATTTATTTCCTCTTTTCCATATTCATAGCCATTTCCCCAAATCAAGGGCCATCATCTCTCATTTGGACCATTGCTCGATTCTGATCTCCTTATCTCTGAGGTCTTCCTCACTAACCCTCATGAACTTCGCATCGTCTTGCCCAAGTAGTCTTTCTAGAATAGTTTTCAAACAGTGTCAGAACCCAAAGAACTCAAGTTTGAGATTTGTTCACTTGAGAAAAAATATCAGAAGAGATCCAAGATTATCCTGTACAGAGGGAACCTTCTTTTTTGCATAATTGCAGCACATGGCAGTCTAGTATGATTTTCTTTTTCTTTTTAATTGCCTAGAGCTATTTATGTGCTGTATCTGACATGTCATTATGCCTCGTTATCCTCACTGTGCTCTCTGCTTGTTTTCTAACTCTTACACAGTTCATGATTACAGTGGATTCCCCTATACCTAACACAACTGTTTCAATTTTTTGATGTATGGCCAAGGCATATCAGTTCACTGATGGGAGTTTTGTGCCTTTTTTTAATTTTTATTTTTATAACCCATACCTATAATTCTTTGCCTACAGTAACAGATACAACTGACATAATCATGTTTGAGAAAAGACATAATTCACTCCTGGTAAGCATAAAGCTCAGTTGGGACGGAAATAGATGAACATGGGCATAGTAGAAAGTAATCTAGTGGCCACAGGTTTTCAGTGTGCTGTGAGCATCTGCCAGTATGTTTTATAAAGGCAAAGTGGAACACAGATTTAACTGGCGAGTCCATTATGTGGAGCAGGTTAAAAGAGATCCCAGTGTAGTAATATCATTCCAGTTCCTTACATTCTAAAGTGTTATCTTGAGGGCGTGAGAAAAGGGTGGAATTACCGTTGACATGTAGGGAGAGCCGATGGGTCTCTGTCCGTTGTGAGCATCATCTGTTACCTGTCTTGTTAGAGAGATGGTTGAGAACTGCTATTCTGAAACCCACATATGATGTATTACTCCCAGCTTCAAACCCTTCAGAGTCTGTCGCTTGCATACAGGATAAAGTAATGGCGCTCTCAACATACAACGCCCCCATACCCGCCTACACAGGATAAGAGCCTAACATACAAGATGCACTGTAATATCCCTCTATTTTGATCTTTACTGTTCCCATCTTCCCATGCCAAACTGTGATTCCTTGAATATATCAAGCCATTTAGTAACTTCATTCCTCTATAGCTGCTGATGTCTGTCTGATACAGTCTTGCTGCTTTATTCATCTTATTAACTCCTGTTTATCCTTTTATTCTCAGCTCAAGCTACCTCCTCTTCAGGAAACCTTTTCTGTTTCCCATCTACCAGCCCCAGGTTTCATTCTGGGTTAGGCGCCCATCCTGTGTGTTCCAGCATAGTGTATACCTCTGTCTTAGTGCTCACTCTACTGTGTAATAAGAGTCTGTATATTTGTCTTTATCTTTTACTAGACAGTGAACCGCTAAAAGACAAAGATTACATTTTTGTTCTCTCAGCATCCCCAGTGTTTTAACATGGTTCCTGCTACATAGAAGTTGCTGATTAAATGTTGAATGAATAAATTAAATTTAAAGGACTGCTCCTTCTCTAATCTCCACTGTACTAAGTGGCAGCTCTAGTCTTCCAGTTGCCCTACCAAAAATCTTGGATTTATTCCCTCTCTCACCCCACCTGCAATCTATGAGCAGATCCTATTGCCTCTTTCTTTGCATGGTCTCCAGAATTTAATCACTTGCCTCCTCTACCACATGAGTCCAAACCACCATCAAATCTTGCCTGGATTATCTTCAGTCTTCTAACTGATGTCATGCTTCCTCCTTTGATCCTCTTCAATCTGTCTTCAACACAATAGCCAGTGTGATGTTAAAACATAAATGGGATCATATTATTTCTCTTTTCAAAGTCCTCCTGTTGCTTCTCATCTCAGAGTAAAAGTCAGAGCCCTTACCTTGTCCTACAAAGCCCTTCTGTCCTGGCCCTCCTGTCCTTCTCTCCACTCACACTGCTGCTGCCACACTGGCCTCTCCTCCTCCCTGAACACTCCTGACGTCTTCTGCCTCGGGGCCTGTGTGCTTGCTGCTTTCTCTGCCTGGTGACTGCATGGCGCACTCCTTCACTCCTTTAAGATCTTTCTCTTAAATGGCCACAACATCTAAAATAGGCATTTCTATCCCCAATATGCTATCTTCCTTCTCTGCTTAAATTTTTACTTAAATTTTCTCCTTAATCCTATCCTGTAACATACTACATATTTTACTTATTTTTCTAGTCTTATACCATTAGAATGTCAGCTTCATGAAGACAGGGATTTTCATATTTATTTACTGCTGTATTGTCAGCACCTAGGACAGGGCTTATCACATACTAGACGCAATATATTGTTGATGAGCAGACCATGGATGAATGACTTGTGGAAGAGGGATTATACTTGTTCTGTATTACCCAATGGAATTGAGCCAGGACCACAATACATTGACTTATCCTAAAGTACACATAAAGTCATATTAGAACTGCTAATTTACCTCACATTAAAAAAAAAAAAACAAAAAACTACTAATGTCATACCTTTCCATTTGCATTAAGAAGATAGATTTAATGTCAGTAAAAATTAAATTTCTAATAGCTGTTGGAAAAAATAGGTCATTGTGGATTAGAGTGAATTTCTGCCTTTTGAAACTTTGGAAAATGAAGTGAAGAATGACTTGGCGATTGAATTAGAACTGTGGTTCTCAGCTGAGGCTGATTTGACTCACTGAGAACATATGGCACATGTCTGGAGGCATTTTTGGTTGTCACAGCTGGGGGTTGCTACTGGCATCTAGTGGGTAGAGACCAGGGATACTGCTAAACATCCTACACAATCAGACCCCCCACACACGTACACACACAAGGAATTATCCAGCCCAAAATGTCAGTAGAGTCACAGTTAAGACTGTCATCAAGTGAATTTTAAAGTTGAGATATAATTATAAAATTTCATAATTGAGATTCTCTGATATAGTTTCTCTCTTTTTCTGAAGGTAGGGAATTCCTTGAAAATTACTTTTGTGAGTTTTAAGCTTCTCCTCGTAACATGTTTTTGTATCTTAATACCTATGCATTTGATAATGATTAGAATGCCTTTTTCTTCCTGCTGTGAGCCCTGTCATTGTAGTGTAATCACTGTAGAAATGAGTCATTATCTCCAAGGAGAACTAGGAACAGTATTATTGTTATTCAGATTCTGCCTGAAACGTAGACATTTGCTTTATTCATTCATTCATTCATTCATTCATTCATTGTATAGCTTGATACCCTGGGGAAGAATTTGGGAACAGAACCTTACAGGTAACTTAAATGAAGAAGATATTTGTCATTTTTATGAATTGGGATTTTTACCAATAACTCTTTTTGAATGCCAGTGGTGTTATTGTTGTGACAATTTATATTCATTTCCTGCTCTCCATCCTTAACTTTGGTAAGGCACTTTTTTTTCCTATTGTTTATCCAGTCACATTCTTTCATAGGAGCCAAATAGTTAGATTTATGGCCTTGATCTGTGTTTTTTTATATCAGTGGGCATTGTCCATATTTCCCACAAATACATACCCAACTAGCATACTTCCTTTTTGTTTTCGCTCTTTACCAAAGGAGACTCACTGCTGGTAAAACTTTGTTTTCAAGATTTCAGAAGTAAATAGCTATGTTCCAGTTATTCCTTGAATCAGTGAATAGTGTGTTCAGCAACTGTTCTTCATCTCTTAATTTTGGTTCTGTTTTTCTGTAAATGATTTTTTACAAAGAAAAAAAATAAAATCATTCGAACTGAAAGGCAAAAAATCTGTCATTAAGTAGGTAAAGTATTAGTATTTCTCATCCTAGAAGTGAAGTAAGAGCCACAGCTTGGCACAAAAGGAAGAATTTTCTACACAGGCTCATAAGTAAGCAGACAGCCTTGTTTATCCTTCAGCCATATCTGTGGTGCGTTGGTAAGAGTTGGAATCACTCATCATGACCGTTTGTAGCTCGTTTTTCATCCATTAAATGTTGTCTTTGCTTGATTATATAGGTTGTAAGTCTTTAGCAAAGTTTTGGATCCTCAAGTACTTTGAGTGTCTTTTCCAAGAACTCATAAAATTTTAATGTTTAAAAAATAGCTTTCTGTTGTGGCTTGAATGAACAAAGTACTTGATAAAAAGCTTTGAAATACAAACTGTTTTTACAAGAACTTTATATTCTCTTCTTTAAACGATGTAGTGCATTTTTTGTACTTGAGATTGGCCTTAGAATCATCTCAGTCTTTCAACTGGTGTTAATAAAGGGAACGTGAAAGCAGAATTTTAAAGAATGGTTAAATCTTAGTCGTGGCTGCATTGCCTCTGACATGTTTTGTGTGTACTTACCTCTTGAATAGAATGTAAAGGGAATTTTGATTTCTAGAGAATTTATTTAATTCGTAACCTGTTTCACTTGTTTAGAAGAGTATGTACACTGTGCATGTCTACAGTATCCATGGATGCTTGTGCTCTCTGGTTCTGAGTTCTCCCATCTCCTTTATTTAAAAAAAAAAAAAAGTGGACTGCCCAGATGAAGCATTTTCTAGTCTGGTTTCTCTGGCTATTGATTTTTCTATAAGTGACATGTACCGCGCACTGAATAGGAATACATTGTAAAGTATGGGCAAATGAGCACATATGGACACATTCTTCTATCTTGGCCTCTTGGGCACTGGTGCTTTTTAAAAACGAGACTAGCAAGAATCTCTAGGTAAGACTTACTCACATTATGATCAATGCCTCAAGTGACAATGTATGAATAGAGTCATAACTAAAGAGGACTCCTTGGTGTTCTGACTATAAAAATGTAACAAATATAACTCATAAAATTATTTGATAATGTCTTTTATTTTGAGAAATGTGTTCTCAGAATGCTCCTGAGAGAGAGGTAGCAAAATATTTTATTTTGCAACTGTATGCGACAAATGGAAAAATAGAATTTGAATCTTTTGGCTGTCTCACAAACTTATTCTTGGTTAGACTGTGTTTTCCGTGTGGTATGTTTTGAGATTCCTTAAATCGAAACATTCTTTATCCTGTTGTGTTTAAATGACTTCTAGTGAAAGAAGATTTCTCTCCCTTAGGATTGCGCCTCTTGGTTCTTCATCACATGGCTAGAGCCAGATAGTTTGTGTATGGTTGTTTGCTGAGTCTGTTCACTGGTTCATTTGTTCAATATTTGTTTAAGAAATATTTATAAAGTATGTCTTATGTGTCAAGTACTTTGTTACGACTCTGGTGTTTTTTTTTTTAAATTATTTCAGGACTGATGAGAAGTATTTTAATATCTCAAGATGGTGTTAAATTGGGATCATGTGTTTTCAGAACAGAAGCACCTGGCTCATTGTGTTGTTCCTTAAGGCCAGGATCCCCAGCCTTAAGCTTGTAAGGATCATGATGCTTGTGAAGCCGTTTCAGGTGTTTTGTCACAGTTCCTAACTCTTGCTTGCCGCCTGCTTGTCCTAATTCCCTAAGTGATGAAGAACTCTTCTGTGATCCACTAATCCCTGTGGAGGCACTTTCCAATGTCACCACTTTCTCCCACCTGTCACCCATTGTACCAGATTCATATGCACTTAAAACCATGTGAGCTACTTACAGGAGACTTGTAAATTGTGTGTTTTAGCTGATGTTGTCATCAACTTAGCATGTGATCAGTAAGCCACTTCCCCTTCCTTAAAGCTGTTATCAAAAAATTGTATTTAAAGCTATATCATCAAAATTGCTACTTTGGTTATTACATAAATTGACAGATGGATTGCATCCTGTTATACAAATGAGGAAACTCATTACTCTTTTTATGTGGACAGGGACTACTGCCAGCCAGTTTACTGTCAGCAAAGCTTCTGAATTGCTTCTAACAGTAGTGGCTTGTGTTGTACCCTGGCACAAAGAGACACCTTACCTTAAGTCTTATATTAGCTCAGTGGCAGAAGTATGAATGGAACATTAATTAGCTTTAACATAAGACAGCTTAAAAGTTTACATTTTGCTTTCCCTTTGTCTCCCCGTCTTCACAGGAGTGGTGAATGTGTTGCTGACAACCCCGCTCTGGGTGGTAAACACCAGACTGAAGCTGCAGGGGGCAAAATTTAGGAACGAAGACATTGTACCGACCAACTACAGAGGTATTTTTGGTAAGTGTCTCTTGAGTGAGTTTCTGTTTAAGGGTTTTCTTTTTGTATCTGGAATTTATTACCATGATAATGCTATATAGATAATGCTATATAAAAGACAACTTCAGATCTCAGAGTCCAACAGTAAGCATTTGTTTAGCTCATGTGTCTGTGGATTGACAGGGATTTGACTCATCTAGGCTGAACCCCGCCTGGGAGTCTCACCTCTACGTGTCTCATCATCCTCCTGGGTCCAGCCTGAGCATGATGTTCTTTTGGTGATGGCGAAAACACAAGAGGACACGCCCAGTCGTACAAGCGCATTTCAAGCCCCTGTTTGCATCTTGTCTGCTAACATCCTCTTGGCCAAAGCGTATCACGTGGCCAAGCCCAAAGACAAGGGGTAGACAAGTTACTGCTCCCATGGGGTGTGGGTGGGAGGGGGTGAATATTTCTAAAGAATAATCCACTGTACTTTTTTCCCCCCTCTAGTGTTGTCTTTGGATAAAGATACCAGATTAATGTCAGGTATCTTTGAGCTCTGCTTTTTGATAGCATCACACTGCCAGATTCTTCTTTCCTATTTTTGTAATAAGAACAGCGGTTTTCTTATAAGTCAATCCTATAAAGGGACTCCAAGGAACTATGTTGTCTTTTTGTTGTACTGGACTTTGTTGTGAAACACATGGGTAATCAATTCTCAGTTCTCTGTAAGACAGAGTTCCCAGTAGTGGGGATGATAACTTAGGAAAACTTGACATTCTGACCTTAGATTGTCAGAATTGTCATGAAAGTAATTGCCCATGATTGAAGTTGTCTCTCAATAACTTGGTGACTGTCAGTGTCTGGTAATTATCAAAAAGTAGTTAACTAATGAACTTGACCCTAAAATATCATTGCAAGAAGGAAATCTTGATAGACCCAGTGTGGTTTCTATTTTGGGTACATTTGAACAGAATTCACCTTGTCGTCTCTAGTTAGGGGATTGTCATTAGATATCCTTGATCTCTTGCTTAGATGCTTTTCACCAGATCGTCCGAGATGAAGGACTCTTGTCTTTATGGAATGGCACATTTCCCTCCTTGCTCTTGGTCTTCAATCCCGCCATCCATTTCATGTTCTATGAAGGTTTAAAACGGCAGCTTTTAAAGAAACGAAAAAAGGTAATCCCTCATTTTGAAAGCAGCAAATAATAATCTCTGCACTGTCCTGTTGTTAGGATTGGTGTGATTCATTCTGTCCTTGCTTTCCAGCTTTCCTCTTTGGATGTGTTCATCATTGGTGCAGTAGCCAAAGCAGTTGCCACCATAGTCACCTATCCCATGCAGACGGTCCAGTCGATTCTGAGGGTGAGTGCTGGGCTTCATCCTGTGTTTGTCACACAGCACTCTAAAATACCTGGTTTCTTTCTTTCAAGCCTGTGCTAGAAAAGCAATAAAGTCGTCAGTTGGTAGACCAGAGCTCATTCATTTTTATATTTGATATTCTGCTAACCAGGCTAGCTATTGGTTGTTTTCTTATTTTAATTTAAAATGAAGTTTACATTTGCAATTTCTTAGGTAACATAGTATCTCAGAAAACCAGAATGGGAAGGAAAATTCTCTAAGCACCTCCAGAAAGTATAAGTTTGCTTCCTTCTCATTTGAGTTGATTCGCTTGATGTCCTAAGGCAGATTATTTACCAGGGAAGAAGTTGATTCCTTTAGTTTATTCAGGAGGAATTCATGATTTGGCTTTTTGGGAACACTTTCTAATTTTTTTTTTTTCATTCATTCAGTTACTTATTCATTGAAATATTTATTAAGCATCCAGTTTATGTGAGGAGCTGGGTACACATGGTAAATAAAACAGTCATAATTCCTGCTCTCCTGGAGGTAATTGAGGAGAGAATGAACAGGTAAATAAGCAAAATAAAAAGGTAATTACAGATTGAGAAAAGAAAGCTCATAGGAAGAGAGCAGCATTCTGTGATCTAAAGAATAATCCACTGTACTTTTTTCCCCCCTCTAGTGTTGTCTTTGGATAAAGATACCAGATTAATGTCAGGTATCTTTGAGCTCTGCTTTTTGATAGCATCACACTGCCAGATTCTTCTTTCCTATTTTTGTAATAAGAACAGCGGTTTTCTTATAAGTCAATCCTATAAAGGGACTCCAAGGAACTATGTTGTCTTTTTGTTGTACTGGACTTTGTTGTGAAACACATGGGTAATCAATTCTCAGTTCTCTGTAAGACAGAGTTCCCAGTAGTGGGGATGATAACTTAGGAAAACTTGACATTCTGACCTTAGATTGTCAGAATTGTCATGAAAGTAATTGCCCATGATTGAAGTTGTCTCTCAATAACTTGGTGACTGTCAGTGTCTGGTAATTATCAAAAAGTAGTTAACTAATGAACTTGACCCTAAAATATCATTGCAAGAAGGAAATCTTGATAGACCCAGTGTGGTTTCTATTTTGGGTACATTTGAACAGAATTCACCTTGTCGTCTCTAGTTAGGGGATTGTCATTAGATATCCTTGATCTCTTGCTTAGATGCTTTTCACCAGATCGTCCGAGATGAAGGACTCTTGTCTTTATGGAATGGCACATTTCCCTCCTTGCTCTTGGTCTTCAATCCCGCCATCCATTTCATGTTCTATGAAGGTTTAAAACGGCAGCTTTTAAAGAAACGAAAAAAGGTAATCCCTCATTTTGAAAGCAGCAAATAATAATCTCTGCACTGTCCTGTTGTTAGGATTGGTGTAATTCATTCTGTCCTTGCTTTCCAGCTTTCCTCTTTGGATGTGTTCATCATTGGTGCAGTAGCCAAAGCAATTGCCACCATAGTCACCTATCCCATGCAGACGGTCCAGTCGATTCTGAGGGTGAGTGCTGGGCTTCATCCTGTGTTTGTCACACAGCACTCTAAAATACCTGGTTTCTTTCTTTCAAGCCTGTGCTAGAAAAGCAATAAAGTCGTCAGTTGGTAGACCAGAGCTCATTCATTTTTATATTTGATATTCTGCTAACCAGGCTAGCTATTGGTTGTTTTCTTATTTTAATTTAAAATGAAGTTTACATTTGCAATTTCTTAGGTAACATAGTATCTCAGAAAACCAGAATGGGAAGGAAAATTCTCTAAGCACCTCCAGAAAGTATAAGTTTGCTTCCTTCTCATTTGAGTTGATTCGCTTGATGTCCTAAGGCAGATTATTTACCAGGGAAGAAGTTGATTCCTTTAGTTTATTCAGGAGGAATTCATGATTTGGCTTTTGGGGAACACTTTCTAGTTTTTTTTTTCATTCATTCAGTTACTTATTCATTGAAATATTTATTAAGCATCCAGTTTATGTGAGGAGCTGGGTACACATGGTAAATAAAACAGTCATAATCCCTGCTCTCCTGGAGGTAATTGAGGAGAGAATGAACAGGTAAATAAGCAAAATAAAAAGGTAATTACAGATTGAGAAAAGAAAGCTCATAGGAAGAGAGCAGCATTCTGTGATTCAGCAGAGAGGGGCATGGTGGGATTTTCTTAGATAGGATGATGGGGATGGGCTCCTCTGAGAAGGGATGTGTACATCAAGACTTAAAGAAGGATAAGGATCCATCTGTGCAAAGAGCATTCTAGGTAGAGGGAACACGATGTGCTAAGAGCTTAGTGAATCCAAGGAACTGAAAGGCCACTATGACTAGAGAGTGACGCAGGATGAGATTGGAAAAGTAACAGGGAAGGCTGTAGATGAGGATTCTAGATTTTATTCTCAACACAGTGGGAAAAGCCTTTGAAGGGCTTTGCACTAGGGAGTAACGTGATCTGATTTTACAGTTCGAAAAGAGTACTGTGGCTGTCGTATGGCAGATTGGTCAGGGGCTAAGAGAAAAAGGGGTAGGGGGTCAGTAGGAGGCCATTTCAGTAACACAGGTGAGAAGTGATGGTGACCTAGACTACAGTGGTAGCTGTGGAGAGGATGTGGACAGATTCATGATCTGTTTTGGAGAAGAAAATTTAAAAGACTTATTGGTGGAAAAAATGGATGTGGTAGTGAGAGTGTTTCAGTTCAGAAAAATTATTACCTTCTGTTAAAAGTATTTTTACTAAGAAATTATTTTAAAATTGGTACTTAATATAAAGGAATTCAGTAGCACCGAAGTAAACGTATCTTGACACTTTTAGAATGTGAACATATAATGCGAAGAGCTTAGATGGCAGTGGTTCTAGTTGATTAATGTTTATCAGAACTTCTTAAAGGCTTGGAAGTTAAGCCATACCATCAATATCTAAGTCTTCATTGTGGGCATGGTTTTTTTCTTTTGATGTAGAATTTTCCCCATAATTCTCTGTGAAGTGAAAATTCTCATGGTTGCTTCATTGAAAAAAATCTCTTATTTTTACTTATTTCATTGAAATATTTAATTTATTTCATTGAAAAATAGAGGATTAGCAAAATCCACATATTAATGGGATATTTTTATTACCGTACGCTATAAGATATTACTCCAACATAATTTCTTCTGCAAGTAGAAATTAAGATAAAGAAAGTAGTACTAAACAGTCATTTGTTTATTTTTCTTCTCCCCCAGTTTGGACGTCACAGACTCAACCCAGAAAACAGAACACTGGGGAGCCTTCGCAACATTCTCTATCTTCTTCACCAGAGGATAAGGTGAGCATTGTAGGTGCTTCACATCTGTCCTCACATCTGTCACATCTGCCAAGGAGTGGTTGGATTTGCTTAACTGGCACTACTGCCCTGGCACTGGCAACCTAGAAACCTCCCCCTTGCATGCTGTGCTCAGACATTTCTAATTTAGGGGTGTTAGTACAATTATATGACAGCATTTTGGAAAATTGTGGAAAAGTTCAGGTTCTTATTCTTTGTTAGTTACAAATACACAGAGCTCCTTTAGAAAGAGGACCCTCTAAAATCTGACGGAGACTGTTCTGCCTGAGTAGTGCTTCCACCAGTGACATATCTTGTGGCTTCTCTCGTAGATGCAAGTAAGCAGGTATAATAGAGCAGTAGTCATAGTGAGAAAGGGAGCGGGAAGAAGAAAGAGTGATAACAGTCATCATCATAATGATGACGACAATAATGTTGATAAGAGCAGCTAACATTTCTGAGTGTTCACTTTGTGGCAGACACGTAGCTTGATGCTGTATGTGGGACAGTCTCACTTAATCCTAACAATAGTCCTATGAGGCAGGTACTTTGGTCATTTTCCTGTTTCATTTAAAGACACTGACCTGAGGGACATCAAATAAGCCAGGGGCCTCCAAAAGTTGCTCTATTACTATTCCTAGATGTAAGATATTTTGAAAATAAATTTATTATAATAATAGAACATGCTTAGGATAAAATATAAAACCAAAAATAAAGAATTGGTATAAAGTAAAAAATAATTGCGTACCATACCAAGTGTTGGCAAGAATGTAGAGCAACCACAACGTTCATGTGCTGCTGGTGGGAATATAGAATGGTACTTCCACTTCGGAAAGCAGCTGGGGATTTTCTTAAAATGCTAAACACACACCTCTCCTAGGACCTGGCCATTCCACTTCAAGATATTTACCCAATGGAAATGAAATGTGTCTGTACAAAAACCTGTACACAAATGTTGGTAGCAGCTTTATTTGTAAGACTCAAAAACTGGAAACAATCCAAATGTCCGTCATCGGGTAAATAGACACATACATTATGATATATCTGTATAGTGGAATACTCCTCAGAAATGAAGGAATTATTGATTTGTGCAACAACATGGATAAATCTCAAAATAATTATGCTGAGTGAAAGAAGTCAGACAAAAAGAATTCATGCTCTCTGGTTCCACTTATGTGAAACTTAGAAAATGCAAATAATCCGTAGAGACAGAAAGCAGATCAGTGGCTACCTGGGGTCAGGGTATGTGGAGGGAAGGCGTGATTATAAAGGGACATGGAGATACTTTGGGGGCTGTTGGCCAAGTTCACCATCTGGAATGTGGTGATAGTTTCATGGGTATATACATCACTCAAAACTCATCAAGTTGAAGTTAGTTAACTTTAGTAAATCTATAAATACATGAATACTTACTCTGTTTTCTCTCCTTTTTTTAAGAGGTAGTCACTTAACAGTTAAGGGTATATGTTTCCAGAATATTATATCAAACATATATTTGGGTATTTATTTTTATATAAGTGGAATCATATGGTAATGCTGTTTTGCAGCTTAACCTTTTTATAAACTTAATATCACAAATAATTCTTCACATCGATATCTGTATTTTTTGTAGTGACTGCCTTGTCTTCTGTTATATGACTATAATTTATTGACCAACACATTTATTGATGGATATTTAGTGTTTTTTCCAGGCTTTTGCCTTTACAAACATTGCTGAATGAATAGCCCGTAAATTTAGCTTTGTCAACTTGAGTGATTCTAATTATAGAGAAAATTTTTTGAAGTAGAAATACCTGGTTAAGGAGTTCAAACATGTAAAATGTTGACATAGCCAAATTAACCCCGAAAAAAGACATCAGCTTCTTTTTCTACCAGCACTGTGAGAGCTAAGAATGGTGTAGTTAATAAGAAAGTTAAGAAGGTAGTGTTGACCAGAAATCTAAAGGGTCATGTGATTTTCGAATCCAGTGTGTGTTTACATCCTTTATCTTGTCTGATTCTCACTCAGCCTTGCGAGTGTAGACAGGTGACTATATTTCCATTGTTGCAGATCATGAAACAGGTTTAGAGAAAGTGACTTGCCCAACACTAGACGGATAGAGGCAGAGCCAGATGTTCAAACTCAAATGCTCAGTAAGCACTCAGGAATTATTGAATGAATGAAGACCATTCATCTACTAGAATATTCTACAACTAGATTGCCACTGACCACATGTGGCTGTTGAGCACTTGAAATATAGCCTGTGCAACTGAGAAACTGAATTTTTTAAATTTTCATTGCCAGGTTAGTAACCCATATTGTACAGTGCACTGGACCGTGCCAGCCCTCCTCAAACTTTTGATTGGTTAAGAATCACCGGAAGTGCTTGTTAAAATATAAATTCATGCCCCGCTCTGGGCTAAGGCCTTGCAGTCTTCATTTCTAAACAAACCCTGGCGAGCCTGATGTGAGTCGATATAAAGAAAACCTATACTCTTGGGTATCTCTCCTTTACTACTCACACAGAACACTTCTCTCTGACACTTCTGGTCACCAAATGTGTGGGCTTTTTTCCCCACACCAAGCAATTCTGTGTGACACCAGATGGGTGTCCAGCGATTTAACTCAATTCTGGCACTGTCTACATGGAGATAACATCAGATCCTGCAGGTTAAGGTCTCAATTTCATGAGACTCCCCCCCTACTTCAGATGCTAATTGCAAGTAGTAGGTACCCAGGTTACCCACAACCTCTGTCTGACTTTGCTACATGTTAGAGGTTCCTATGACCTCCTCTCCCTTGGATTCGATTATTTGCTAGAACAGCTCACAGAACTCAGGGAAATCCTTAGGATATATTAAAGAGTACAGATGAACAGCCAGAGGAAGAGATACATAGAGTGAGGACTGGAGTATTCTGAGCACAGGAGCTTCTGTCCCTGTGGACTTGGAGTGTGTCACCTTTCTGGTACAGGGATGTATTCACCCTCCTGGAGGCTCTTGGAACCGCATACTTTTGCGTTTTTTTATGGAGGCTTCATCGCACGGTCATGATCCATCATTAAGTCCATTTCCAGCCCCTCTCCCCTCTCTGGAGAATAGGGGGTCGGGCTGAAAGAGCCAAGTTTCTAACCTTTCAGGTGACCATCCCCCATCCAGGAGCCCAAGAGTCACCTCATTACAACAAAAGACACTGCAGTTACACAGGATATTCTAAGAGAGTTTAGGAACTCTGTGTCAGGAACCAGGGTCAAAGAGCAAATAGTAGAGCAAGAGATGCTTCCAGTGCTCTTATCACTCCAGTAATTACAATGGTTGGGAGCTCTGGGCCGGGAACCTGGGACAGAGACCAATATCTGTATTTTCTATTATTTCGTAGCAGACCTCACCTTGAGAAACACTGAGGTGGACTTCTTGAGGGAACATAATTCACGTAAATTAATGAACTAGAAATTCATGGGTCAAAGCTTTTTATTCCTTTTTATCACATGATTTATTCCAAATAATAGGTTTTCACACATAGCAAATATATAAGAGATAGAAAAGCGTCTGCATGGAGCACTTGATTAGCTTTAATTTCTCAGTGTTTGTGCTGTATATAGGCCTAGAGTTGCCAATGCACTAGCAGATGAGATTAATTCACTCTCAACTAATAGCTTTGGAGAGGTCATTTACTTTGAACGCCTGGTTTGAGCTAAAGCGTTCTTCTCTGGTTAGAGCAGTGGCTCTAAAGGACTGGCTTCCAGGCTGGCACCTGGTCAGCTGATTAGAAATACAAATTCTTGAGTACCATCCCTGATTTAATAAATCGGAAATTCTGGGGATGAGACCCAGCAATCTGTGGTTTAACGAGCCCTTCCGGTGATTCTGACATGTGCTAAATTTGAGAACCACTGGGTTAGAAGATCAAATGTATGGGAAGACTGAGAATCAGGTAACTTTCGTTTCTGTCACCTTGCCTAGTTCTTTTGAGACTAATGATCTAAACCAATTTGCAGCTTTCTTACCATTTAGGTATTGTAAAGTTGAAGTAACTGAGTTGAGGAAACATTAAAGATCTAAAAGTTCTTAGGTAGAGCTCAGATTTTGACATTAAGATGGTTTTAGGAGGTTTTAGGGTCTGCATCCTAGATTTGGGGTATTGTCAGCATTTTACTAATTAATGGTGATTATAAAGACAAAGTGTTGGTTACTCATGAATGCTAAACTTTAATCAGTCCCCAAATACCTTTAAAGATGGTAAGTACTTTGACAACAGAGGTCTGTTAATATATAAAACTTCCATTGCTTGTTTTGATTCTAAGGATAAAACTGCCAAGTAGCTGTCAAAGTAGCCTATTTCTTTGATGCAGGAGTTGACTTTTATAAAGAAAACTTTTTATTTTTTCCAAACCTCTTTTTTTTTTTTTTTAGGCGTTTTGGGATCATGGGACTCTACAAAGGCCTTGAAGCCAAACTGCTACAGACAGTCCTCACGGCTGCTCTCATGTTTCTTGTTTATGAGAAATTGACGGCTGCCACCTTCACAGTTATGGGGCTGAAGAATGCACACAAGCATTGAGACACCTCACCCTGCAAAGTATGGAAAGACGATCACGATGGGGGTTTCCATCTGTGTGAAGAAGAGTGATTCTCCATTTACTCTTGCTCTTTCCACTATGAATTTTACCCTCACTGGCTTCAAAAGGGTAAACATGGAGTATAGCCAGCTGAACCTATCACCAGCTTAATTGTTAGGACGGTTGGTTGAATTTTGCAGAAGAGGTTGGTCATATGAAAGGAAAGCATCATTGAAAACCTAAAATTGAAAGTTTGTGGATTTGGTTTTCTTAAGGAGAATGGACTATTGGCCTCATGAGTAATCTTTCCAGTTAAAATCTTTCTTAAGTTTACCAGCTGTT
>NW_006440626.1:3739369-3748042 GCF_000325575.1 Pteropus alecto
TCCCCCAGGTTCTGGGACAAATTTAATACCATGTAATTCTCCTTATAAACTTTTTTATGTCTCAATCTTGGTATTTTCCTCACTAAAAATAATATTATGACTGTGCTGTGGGCTTGATTTTATTTTTGTTGGGCTTTCTTTTCCTTTCGCTTAAGGAAAGGTGTCTTCTTTAGTACATGAGCTATTTGTTTTGTGAGAAATGAAAGTTATTAATCCTAAATGATTCTCATAAACTATTCGTAAACATTATTTATTCCTTAGTATTTGAAATAATTTAAAAATATGTATTTTGAATCAACTCTTTTATTACAAAAGGCTTGAAATTTTATGTTCATCCATACATGCCCTAGTCAAGCCCTAATAAATTATTAGCACAGTGGACATGCCCTTTATTAAGCTATTACATTGGGTTTACATATTGGGTTTAAATATCACAGAAAAGAGAGAGAGAGCGTGCATACCTTGTTTAGGCTCTAGAATATCATCTCCCTTTGCAAACTCTTGGCAGAGCCATTATTTTTTGAGAATAAACATCTGATCGAGGCTATTTCTATTTGGAAACATTCGTTAGAGTTTTGATACTCAATGTTGTGTGTCAAGCAGTAGCCTTGACATAACCTGGGAGATCATTGGACGTGCAGTCCCAGACCATCTGAATTACGTTCTGCATTTTAATATGATCTGCAGGTGATTCATACTCACCTTACAGTTCAAGAGGCCTTAAAGCCCCTGACTCAATTTGATTGTTTTCAATTATAGAAACCAAGACAAAAATTTTTCTTTCAAAGGAAAGATGAGCTAATGTATTAAAACAACCTCTGAAAAAAAACTGGGAGTCCTATGTCATTAATTACTTTCCTCTCCGCCCATATTAAGGTGGTAAGACTTGTATTATGAAGCTAAGAGTGAACATAGATGTCTCAAGCTACTCAAGAAGCAAATTCTCTTGACAGTAGTAGAACAGCCCTTTGGGTTCCTATGACTTAATTCTTGTCACTAGAACAAAATAACAGGTTGTTTTTTTTGTTTTTTTTGTTTTTTTAATTTATAAATCTAATTCAGTCAGAGTAAGTAATAATGAAGTGTCTGTAGACTCTGCTATTTAGTTCAGTTTTGAGAGTGGAAATTTCCTCCCCTAATTTCCTCTCTGGCCATTGTGATAATTTCAGAATATGTGATTATCAAACAAGTAATGAAAGATCATTCTGTTGTGGTAGAAAACAAGAATTAGGAGGAGCTAATAATCTGGGAAACTAGACTGAACACACTCATTCCCTATTTAAGATACAAAATGGTACACAGAGAATTGGCCCATTACTGCTTTTTTATTTTACTTTAAGGTTTGTGTGTGTCTGTGGCGGGACTCGAGTGAGAAGCCCAAAACTTATTTTGACTTTTGTACAAGAGAAGAATGATTGTAAAGTGCCATGTGTGCTTTTGTCATTGTTTTAATGATGCAGTTCGCTTTAGAATTTGAATTTTGAGCTCAGGGTATTATGGATCGGTAGGTTCAAATAATTTTCAGGTCAAAAAATATAGTTGCATTAAGTGTTTATGATGTGAGAATGTATTCGATGCTTCTTTCAGATTTTATGATGGAACAGTTTAATTTTGAGGTTCTATGTTCCCTTTGGAAGCTTATAGACTCACTAATTGAAACTAAGTAATGACTCACTCAGTTTTGTAACCTTAGATTAATGAGTTTTTTGAGAAAACTAAAGAGCTAAAATCTCTCCTAGGGAAATGAAAATTTTTCTTTTTGATTCTTTATGCAGTTTCTCTGGAACGTGAAGATTAAGGGCCTTAGAAATTATATTAGTGTCACTGCAGTAGAGAATTTAATTTCTCTATTTAATCTGTGTTTTGAAGTGGACACTAATATTTCTACCCATGTCTATTTTACAGTAAAGTTTGAAACACAGAAATAGGATTTACCATAAGAACATAAGCAGTGGGAGTTAGAATCTTGGGTATTATTCCCAGCTCTGGCACCCACTAGCAAATTACATCATCTTGTGCTTCAGCTTTTTGATAAATGTAGATAATAATGCTACCCACTTCAGAGGATGTTCGAGAGCTAATGATGTCAGCGAAAGCCCTTTATGATTGTGGAAGAGGGACGATCTGAGTGAAGCTTGTGACAGTGCCTGGATTTATATAGCAATTTTCCTTCTTAAAGCGTATACACATTCTCATTTTATAATTCTTATATCTCTGTGAAATAGGGAAGGACAAGTAACAGTTTCTCCATTTAATTAACAAGGAGATTGCGACAACTATCAAATGACTTGCCTGGTTGGAGCCTGCACTAGAGTTGAGTATCCTGCAGTCTAATGCAGTGATTAAAGATTGAGTTCTGGAATTAGACCTGGCTTCAACTCTGGTCCTTTTCCTTACCAGCTGTGGGAACAAAGCAATTACTGAACATGTATAAAACTCAGTGTCCTCTACTGTAAAGTGGAGATTGTGAGGATTAAATGAGATCATATACATAAGTTGTTTAGCACAGTGCTTGCCACATGAGAGAGCTAGATAAATGTTAGCAACGCCTGTTATGTTATCGGTGAAGGATATGGCTGTTTGGATAGATATAACTATGGATCAGTGGAAAGTGCTCTCTCGATTTTGAGCCAGACCTGGGTTTGGATTTTCATTCTATCACTTAATAGCATCGTGGCCACAAACAAGTCACTTCTTCACTTTCTATGTCATCATCTGTCCAATAGGAAGGCTGTAATAGATATATGTATAGATATATATACTTTAATCCTCCCAACAACCTTGCAAGGTAATCATTTCTGTTAGACAGATTAGGATATATGCGTGTGTGTGTGTGTGCGCGCGCGCGTGCATGCGTGCACCTGGCATAGTACATGACATATATATGTGCTTAATAAATGCTGTTTTTTTAATCGACATAGTTGACATTAGTTTCAGGCATACAACATAATGATTCAGTATATGTGTATATTGCAAAATGATCTCCGCAATAAGTCTTGTTAACATCTGTCACCAAAATATCCATCATAATGCCGTTTGAACCAAGAAAATCGACTAGATTTTACTTTGGGGCAGCATTTCTTTCCATTTGTTTTCATCGTGAACATTTCTGAGAGCCTTTTGGTGTATCTCTTCAAAACGGAAGCCAAATCTAGTAATTTTATGTTTTATTCAGTATTCAAATTAAGTCCCCCAGATATTTATTCATTAATCAGTAAAATACAAACTGGTTGAATAGCAGAAAGTCACTGGCTGAGCAGTGTCTCACCTTGGCTACCTGGAAAAGCTAAAGAAGAGCGACTTCATGCAGCCAAATGCCACACAGCTAAGGGAGAGCCCTCCCTTTGGGCAGGTGAATTACTTACCTGGCGGTGTTGAATGTCACCAGAATACCAAATATATACAAAGACTCATTTGTAGGATACTTATGTTTCTGATAAATAAATATAATTGATTGTGACTCTACAGGGTTTTTGCCACTATAGAAATGAAAGGGCTTTGGGTTAGTGCTGATGTTTGTGGGGCTTACTGGTAGCCCCTGAAAAGTATGTTCAGTGGGACATCAGGACAAGAAAAAAAGTTTTCCATGGGCTGGGTGAGAGAAAAAAAAGAAAAACTATTTAAAGACAGAAAATGAAAAGGAAGTTAGGAGATGAATATGAGTATTAGAGAGGAAGGGACAACGCACCAATACCTAGCACAGCACTCAAAGAAGACACACAAAAAATGTGCGACAGGTGCATAGACTGGGCAGTGCACCATGGAACCCAGCAAATGAGATTTAATCTATAACGACACCAAAAGGGAAGGAAAACTCGGTTTGGAACTAATCATGAGAGTGGGTAATGGAACTTCCATTGTAGAAGTGAGTGCCTAGGAAATGCCAGGCACGATTGATTTATGTAGAGCTTGATAGCCTTTTCATAACTAAGTATATGAAGTTCATTCCCACTAACAGATGAGTTAGTTGAGACTTAAAGAGTAACTTATCTGTGGTCACGTACCTAATGAATGAGTGTCAGGATAAAATTTATGTTGACTCCAGAACTTTCTATATTCCTCAGATGTCCTTAAAAGTAAGCCTTCTAAGCTTGTGTGTGTGTCCCTTTTACAATCTAGAGGGACATAAGATTGAAGATGTGTGATTCTTTCTGTAAGGAACTGTCCGTACCCAGACATGATACCACAAGACTTAAGGGAAGCCTGTGGCCTCTGTACCCAAAGTAGCTCCTTGAACCCATGCTGTGTTCTCGCCTCAGTGCCTTTCTTTATGCTTTCCAGTGTGTCGGGAATCTTCCTACTATTGAATTCGTGCCTTTCTGGAACTTTGCTCCCTCTGCCCCCCAAAGATTTTTGTACTCCTGTGATACTTGTGCTGCGTCTGTGGTTGCACCTGCTACGTTATGTTTGGGATTGCAGTAGTCCAGGTATATCTCTGGCTTCCCCTAGATATCACATTCTTTCAGGGCAGGAAATGAGTCTCTCACGGAGCAGAGTGTCTCACTCCCTGATAGGCACTCAGTTGTTGCATGAGTGTTTTTGACTAAAGACAGTGCTGACCTTTCTCCAGTCAAATCAATCTGTTAATTAGGAGTTTACATGTTTTTAGAATTCTTGTGCTCTGGTGTTTTTCTGGTTGTGGTGAGGTTTCACATTTCTTTAATTAGTTCACACGTCTTTGAAGTATATTTTATTTTGTTAGTCGCTTGGCTTTTTTAACCTTCAAATATTCCGGGGTTTTTTTTTTCTTTTTTCTTTTTTTGCTTTACTGGGAGTCACCAAAATTGTCTACCTTAGTGGTATCATTTATCTAATTCTTTCATGTGTATTTCATTCTTATTTTGCATTCGTTATGGGGAACCCACTGGCAGAGTAGATGGCCAGCCAAGTAGATGATTCCTATGTGGGTGTTATATGGAGGCCCATATAAAATTGCAAATTCCTATTTCAGGAATAACATTCTATTCATTTGTTTAAGAAATCGTTTTTGATTACCTGCCACATCCAAACCCTATGCTGATTGCTGGGATTATCCAGAAAAAGAATACTCAGTCTCTGCCCTAATGTGGCTCATTTTCCAGCATGGGAGTCAGACAGAAAAACAACTTGACTTCTACCACTGATGAGTTCTGATGAGAAATGTAAATGTTCAGAGGAGCTTTGGGAGCATGGAGAGGCGGGGCCCAACTCGGTTTGGGTTTCTGTCATCACAAGGCAACGTTTGAATTAGGAACACACCAAGTGGTGGGTGTAGAACCTTCTTGACAGAGGAAGTAAATAACATTTGCAAAGTAGAAAGAGGATAAAGCTTTATTGTTTGCACTTTGGTTTGAATCCTGTGAGTTGAACACATGGTGGAATGGGGGAGGGGCAAGAGCATGCGGCCATGAGCCTGAGCAGAGAGATGAGGTGACGGAGCAGGACTCCCGTCCTCCTTAACAGATTTGTCTACCGTTAGACCTGGGTCTAAAGAAAGAAGATACGTTCCCTGTACTCTGTGAATTTCAAACCTAATTTTAAATACACTTTGAAAATTAGACGTAACATGAATCATTTGGTTCTAGCCCTATGAATATTAGCCACCAAGAGCAGTTGAGGCTTACTGTGAATGGCTGTGACTGTCAAGGTCTGGACTTGTAACTTATCTTGATCAACGTGGAAATGTTTACTTGGAAACTAGTTCAGAGCCTAGTTGAGACTAAAACCTTGAGTACTCTATCATGCATTTGTTAGTGTATTAAAAATGATAAAAGCAGTGAAAATGAAAGGGGGATTTAAAAATTAAGTCCTCTTTCTTTTTAAATTTGCAATTAATTTATAGGTATGATATTTACAGGTTTTTTTCCTCACACATTCTTATTTTATTCTTTCTCGTGAGATTTATTTTAATAACTTTCATACTGTATAGCTAGGAAAGAAGAGACACATATTTAGCTCAGGACCCATAGCAAAGGACTAGGAGTCAAAAACAGGAATTTAGACCTCCTGATGTTCTATTCAATAATATTTTCCTCGTTTGTGCTGCTTAGAGATATCCGTATTTTTTATTTTGGTTTAAAATTTTTCTTATAGCTTTTTTTCATCATAATACACTCATTATAAAAGCTTTAGAAAATATAGAAAAGAATGAAGAAAATAAAGATATATTCCTATATATATGTGTATAGATAGATATAAACCTATAGTTCTACTGCCCAGAAAACTAGTCTAAACAAGTCTAAAAACAAATATACTGAAATACTAGTCACTGCTAGTATTTCAGTATATTTGTTTTTAGACTTGTTTAAATGTATATACACACAGATTACATACACAGATGTATTTATAGGTAGGATTTTTTAAATGAGATCAAACTATGCCTAATTTTGTAAATTTTCATCTCAAATATAATTTAATGTCAACAAATATCTATCATAGTTTTAGTTGCTCCATAGAATTGTTATGTTAATACATCATTATTTAGACTCCTGTTAATAGACTTTTTGTTTCCAATTTTTTGCTATTATAAATAATGTAATGATAAAATCCTTAGTATATGCATCTTTTTATACTATTCCGATTATTTCTCTAAGAAAAATTTCCAGTAATCAAGTTACTGGGTCAAAAGATATACAGTGACATGTTATTAAATGAAAATATCACGCTATCTCTTTACCTTCATTGTCACTTGAGACTACATAAACATTTTATTTCTCTCTTCACCACTGCTTTGACAAGAGAAATTCCATTCTGAATGCAAAAGGGAGGAAGCATTGTTGTGTGCCAGGAGCTGGCTTTGTGGGCTTTTTCATTTAATTCTCACCATTCTATAAAATAGTATTAAATGAGGCATATTAGAAGTGTTATAGGAGTTTACAGCTAACTTCCAGCAGGTAACTGAGAGTAATTAGATAACTTCTAGCAGGTAGCTGAGATTAATAAATATTAGCATGCTATAATAATAATAATAATAATAATAATAATGGCTACCATTTATTGAGCACTTACTATGTACCAATTGCCATACTAGGTGCTTTATGTATGTTCTTATTTAACCCTACAAAAGCTCCAAAGTCCATGTACTTGCGTTTTCTCCTTCAAGCTTTGGTTCCATATCTGCATCCAAGTTCCTGTGCCTTTGTTAGGTGGCAAATTCCAGAGGACAGCGACTCGCTTTTAATCAGTTTTTGAATCACCTTAAACGTGCAGTTACATTGGGCAAGTGTCCGTAGGAATGCTTTATTATTATGATGGTCATGAAAATCAAAGAAGATTTTTACGGCTTATCTTTTTGACTTTTTAATTTATAAGTGAGCTTCTATTTGATAAAAAAATGTCTATTTTTTTTTTTTTTAATTTTACAATTGCAGATATGGAGAAACCTTTAGGCCACCAGAGGGCATTGCAGTTGTCTTCCTGTATCATCTTTATTATAAATCACTGCTGTCAGAGATGCCTAGTGAAGTTTGTTCCCAATGAAAAAAAGAAGCATTCTTAGACTCGAGCAGTCTGAATAGGAACTGTGGCTTTAACTTGGCGGACCACTACCTTGAAGCACCCTTTAATCTATACAAGCAAAGAATGGAGTAAGCTGTATTTTTGCTGAAATCATATTTTTTACTTTTTCCTTTCCTCAAGCCTATGCTTATACTTTTAATTTGTCATCCATGATTTATAATCTTCTCTTGCCAGATAATAGAGCCAGTAGCTCTCAATATCAATAGAAATTAAAGTCAGAGAAACAAAGGACCCAGTTCTTGGCCAGTAGCATCCATCTCTTTACTGGTCTTTATTGACACTAATAAAAACTGGCAAAATTGACTGATCCACAGTTGAATAATTCTGTTTATTCTCTGCTAGAAGTGCCATTAGGCAGGAAAATGATTAAAAGGCAGAGCAGGAGGCAGAAGAGGTAGAAGGCATTTTGACAACGCATGTATTTAAAAATCAATTCGAATCCTTACTAAAGTGATTTTGATGTAAACAGGTAAATCTTTCCACATTGTTTGAAATAAATATTATAAGTGTTGCGGCTTCTATGTTGTCGCCAACTAGAGCTCTTATTGACCTGCGCTCCGGGAGCAGTTGAGATATTAATTTATTTCACAAATATTTATTGAATACCTTAGTACCAGGCACCTGCTAAGCACTGGCATATAGATATGAATAATAACTAATCTTTATATGGTGCTTTGCGGTTTATAAAAACAGTCTAGCATCTGTTGCTTTCTTGGTACTCATTTCATACCTCTGAGATGAATTGGACAAGTGATATATCCATTTTATAGGTGTGGATACTGGTGCAGAAAGGTTAAATGACTTATTTACACAGTTACACCGCCAGTAACAGAGTAGGACTGAAAATAGGTCTTCTGACCAAGTCCCATCCTGTCCCACAGCACCATGCTGTCTCCTAGAAGAAGTGAGCCTATTATTCAAGCAACTTGGGTATAATACTCCAAGGGACCCAAAGTTAGACATAGATATGTTATAGTCCCTTGGTGGTTTTGATTGTTTAGTTTAATAAGCAACTTTGCAAATAAATTCAAAAGCTTATCAGTACTATTTTTTTCAAAAATAGAAGGTAGATACAGTGTGCAGGCATTTAAAAAAAATAGATTCATTTTTACTACCTGGTTGACATATTTGCTAGGAATTTAACTCTTTCAAGTCTATGAGTCCCCACATCTTTCC
>NW_006440626.1:3748070-3766193 GCF_000325575.1 Pteropus alecto
CGTGTTAAAAAGAACGGGCCCATCATTTGAGTGTCAAGCTCTGGTAAGGAGATCCCTAATATAAAGGCCTCTATGTGCTTTTTGTTTCTTTGGTAGTTTTTGAAACAATCCCCTAGGTAGAGCTCTACAAGTACCTTTCACCTTAAGTTGTATTTTCTGTTTACTTACCTCCCTCCTTCAGTAGATTAAGAGTTCTGAATCCTTATCACCATTACTATGTCCCAGGCATTACTACGAATACTCTGTAAGTCCAATGAGTATATATACTGAGGGAGGTGGTGTGTGTGTAGTGTGTCAAATTGTGGTTTGTCTAAACCAGAGTACCTAGAGTCACAATTCCTATGGTAATATGTATTTTGACAAAAAGTAAGACATAGCTTCCCTAAGATTTAGTGCGTTAGTAATTTTACCACATTAAATACAAAATGCAACATGTATTCCTACCTTAGTCTGAACTGAATAAGGGTAGAATATGTCCAGGCAGAGGGAGCTGAAAAATAAATGCGTGAGCTTAGGAGCTTGTAAGCAGAAAAAAATATTACGTGATTAAAACAAGAATGTTGGTGTCATCCTTATCACATTATGTTGTTATTTGTTCATCTATACCCCCTGTTTCTGGAGTGCAGGGTTCATTTTTGAGTTTCAGTACCTACCAGTGAGACGTAATAATGCCGCTTAATAAATATTGTTGCCTTGTACCAAGGAGACTCAGCTAACCAAGAAGTCAACAAATAAGTTTTGAGCATCTGCCGTGGGCCAGCCACTTTGCTATGCAACAGGGATACATTTTGGACAAGACAGGTGAGGTTCCTGCTCTTGTGAGACTTGTATTGAAATGGGGGGAGATAGACAATGGTTATTTTGGTTATTTGGGGTCCCTTAATATTTCATTAGAATTTTTCTTTAAAAGCTGCGTCTGTTAGCTTGTCTGTACAAAGAAGTCATCTGGGATTCTGATAGGCCTTGCCTCGAATCTGTGGATCAGTTTGGTAAATATTGATGTCTTAACAATATTAACTCTATGAACATAAAATGTCGTTTCCATTTAGGTCTTCTTTAATTTCTTTTAACAGTAGTTTTAAGAGTATAATTTTTACACTCTTGTTAAATTTATTCCTATTTTCTTTTGATACGATTATAAATGGAATTGTTCTCTTAATTTCATTTTTGGATTGTCTGTTACAAGTGAATAGAAATACAATTAGCTTTTGTATATTGATATTGTGTCCTGCAACATTGCTGAACTCACTTATTCTGATAGTTTTTTACTGGATTCCTTAGGATTTTCTATGTACAAGATTCTGTCATCTATACAGAAGACTTTTTTTTTTCTCCCTTTGCAATCTGGGTGCCTTTTATTTCTTTTTCTTGTCGAATTGCTCTAGCTGGAACTGCAAGTGCAGTGTTGAATAGAAGTGGTAAGAGCAGCATTCTTGTCTTGTTCTTGATCTTAGGGAGAAAGCATATCGCCTTTCACCACCGAGCATGATGTTCGCTATGTGTCTTTGTGGATTCCCTCCACTGTGGCTCACAGTCAGATAACTTGGACTGGGCATCTTCTCTGCACTCATCATTTTTAGCTTATGTGTCTTTGTGGATTCCCTCCACTGTTTCTTGGCTCACGGTCCGTCAGATAACTCGGACTGGGCATCTTCTCTGCACTCATCATTTTTAGCCATTCTCGGGAATGTAGAATAGTGCATTAACATTCTGTTTTTCCAGCATCATTTGCGATGCCTCTTCTTCGTGCACTAAAATGTGTTTATTTACTGCTTTGTTGTATTTTAATTATTTGTACAGAAATCTTTCTGAAATGCTAAACATCTCTGGCCACTGAAAACATAGAATACATATAATTCAACCATTGCTTTAAAGCTTGGACATAATTTTGCTGTGTTACTGTGCTGGCTAATATGGCAATGCCTTTGGGAGATTTTTGGATAGTTTGGCCCTTCAAAGAATCACTCCAAATAGTTGTGCATTTTGCACTTCTGCATCTGCTCCTTAGAAATACAGATTGTCCTGTGCCTGTTGTTAATTGGCACATTTTCTGACCTGCCTGCCTCTGAGCGCATCCTCTCATAATAGGCAACTTCGAATCTGCTGAGAACCAAGTATTTATAAGTTTTTGTAAAATAAGAGTAAATAAACTGAGGAAGAAATTCTCTCGTGAATAAAGTGCATGAACTTTCCGATACTTTATCTATTTAAATTATTCTTGTTTCCTAGGTTCTCAGCTCTGTTCTAAATGAATCGCTGTCAGGTGTGAGGTATTACCATATCGTAAGTAAAATTATTATTTTTAGGGAGACAGAATTCAGCTCAATACGTGAATAGGCTTCTTCTAATACCCTCCATCTCATCCCCAATTCCTAGTCGGCTTTCATTAGTTGAACTCGTCCTGTTTCTCTTACTTCTCCACTACATGAATGTTCACAGCAGCCTTATTCATAACAGCCAAAAAAAAATATCAAAACAACCTAATGTTGAATGAAGGAAGCCAGACACAAAACTTGACTTAAGATGGGATTCCATTTATATAAATTTCAAAAACAGTATTAGAAGTCAAGACAGTTGTTACTTTTAGGGAGAAAGATGGGGTTAGGAAGACGTAACTAAATAAAGCAGAAAGATACAAAGGAAATAGATGGAAATAAATATACCAAGCAAATATAAACCACTGGAAAGCTGGTTGATGTCGAAGGAAAAAGCATTTTTCAGGATTGGAAACGTCATGAGGTAACAGTAAACTGGATAAATCACCAGGAAGAGATAAAAGTCTTAAACCTAGATGCACCTAACAGCATAGAGTCAAATGCGTAAAACAATGGTGGTCAGAATTACGAAAAGAGATTGACAGATGCTACAATCACATGGAGACCTTAACATAGCTCCTCCTGAAAATTAGATAGACTAAACACTACTTGAGCGATATCTTATAATTTTTTACCCCCAAATTAGAAAATACACTTTTAAGCACACTCAGAACACTTACAATTCACTGTCATGTATTGAGCTGAATTCTGTCTCCCTAAGGTTTCTATCTTCTGGTCCATTAGAACCAAAAAGACATGCAACTTTTCCAGTGATGACCCTTCTGATGTTTAAAGACAGCTGCCATGTGCCCAAGGATCTTCTCTTCTTATTAAACATTTCCATTTTTTCCTTGTAACGTTCCTCCTAGGACGTGGATTTACTTTCTGACACCCTCTAGGTTACTGTTGTCTGAATATATCCAGTTGACTGCCCTCTTTATCTAGGGCTTATCTTTCATTTTAGGGGAAATTAACACTGTACAAGATGCTTTATACATATAGCCTCTTTCAATCTTCATAATAACATTATGATGCAGGTGGTAATATCTTTATTTTACACATTTAGAAAGTTCAGCTTAGAATAGTTGTCCCAGTGTCCAATATCTGGTTTGACCAAAGAAGGGTGATTGAAGGATGACCACTACCTCTGGGTGGATGGTGGTACCATTTATTGGATTAGAAAACATTGATCATGGTGGAACAGGCAACAGAGATGTTCCCCTCGGATGTCTAGTGGACTTCTGAAACCTGACACATCCAAAATCGGTCTCCATTCCTCTGCGCAGATCAGCTTCACTCTCGGTGTTCCTGACCTCTGAGTGGCATCACCATTCACTTAGTTATTCAGACCAAACACCTTGGACATATTCTTTCTCCCTCATTCCACTGTCAACATATCCTTTCAGAATATATTGGAAATCCTATCATCTCTTCTTCCCCTCTATCACCAGGTCCAAGCCTCTGCCTCTACACGCCCCCACCCCACCCTCACACACACACATTCTCTTCTCAACACTGGAACCAGAAAGATCCTTTTGTATGAGTCAGATCCTCATCCCAACAGTGACTTCCAGAAAACTTAGAATAAAGTCTAGAGTCCTTTGCATGGCCCCCAAGGCCCTGTATGATCACACCCCTGGCTGCCTCTAACCTCAGCTCTCTCCTCTCCCCATCTCCCTCATTCCACTGTCAACATATCCTTTCAGAATATATTGGAAATCCTATCATCTCTTCACCTCTATCACCAGGTCCAAGCCTCTGCCTCTACACGCCCCCACCCCACCCTCACACACACACATTCTCTTCTCAACACTGGAACCAGAAAGATCCTTTTGTATGAGTCAGATCCTCATACAACAGTGACTTCCAGAAAACTTAGAATAAAGTCTAGAGTCCTTTGCATGGCCCCCAAGGCCCTGTATGATCACACCCCTGGCTGCCTCTAACCTCAGCTCTCTCCTCTCCCCGTCTCCCCGTCTCTCCCTCACCCTCTTTCCTTCCCTCCTTCCCTCCTTCCCTCCTTCCCTCCCTTCATTCATTCATTCATTCATTCATTCCACAATAATCATTGAGAGTTACTGATATCCAAGTCACAATTTTAAGTGTTTTTTGGAAATCATCTCTTCTTATCTGTCTCTCTCTCTCTCTCACACACACACACACACACACACACAGAACTTTGACCACGTTGGCCACACTCATCAGACTCCAGCAAGTCCCTGACTTGGGGTCTTTGCATTTGCTGTTCCTTCTGCCACTTTCCTATGTTGTCACATCACCCAGTACTGCTCCGGTGTCATCTCTTCAGAGGCCTTTCCTGACCACTCTATCTAAAGGAGCACCAGCAACTCCCTACTCCCTTAGCCTCGTTTGTTTTTCTGCGTAGTACTTCTCACTACTTAATATTTTATTATGTATTTATTTATTTATCTGCTCACGGCCTGTTTCCTCTAGTTTTATCTTCTTGAGACTAAAGGCTTTGACTTTGTTTAGTTCACTGCTGTATCTCTAGTGCCTAGAACAGTTTCTGGCACTTGTTTACCTTTACGTACTTAAAAATTAATATCTAGAAATATTCCTATAGTTATTTCTTTGTGGGTGAATATCTCACTCGTGTAGCTACATCGTAAGCTCCAGAGCCTTAAACAAAGAGCCCTCAGTGGGACGTGTTCAGTGACTTCTCATTGCCTGGAGCAGGATTTCTCAGCAGTGGCACTAGTGACTAGATAATTCTTTCTTGTGTACTGTCCTGTGCATTGTAGGGTGTCGAGCAGTAGTACCTCTAGTGTTTACCCACTACGGGTTGGTAGAATGCATCCCCAGTGACCATCAAAAATAGTCACACTTTGCCAAATGTCCCCTGAAGAGTAGAAACCATCTGGTTGAGAGAACCACTGGCCTCTAGAACAAGCCATTCACTAAATCGGATTCACCTGGAGAGCTTTAAAAAAAAAAGCAAATCCCAAGCGTTATCAGGGGCCTATAGATTCAGAGTCTTAGACTCAGGTCTAAAGTGACTGGTTAGCAAGGTTCTTGCTGGCCTAGGTGATAAACCCAAAACCTTTTATTATCTCGTCCCTCTCTGCCTCTTTAAGCATGGCTTCTTTGTGTCACCCGAGCCTCCAGCCACCCCGTGCTGTTTATGACTCCTTCTCTCTGCCTACAGTTAAATAGTAACACACCTCACAGCCTTCCTTACAGATGAGGATGGCCTCTTCTCCCCCTCAATCTTTTCTTTCTCCCCCTTCTTTATTGGCAAAACTTATACGTGAATACATTCTGGTACTACAGCCTTCGTACAATACCACTGTACACCTTTTACCTGCCCTCCTCCCAGAAATAACTACTATCAACAGTGTGGTGTATAACCTAACCATCCCTTTCTATGAGTTTAAATCGGTTTATTTTCTACATAGTCATCCAATGTTTTCGATTCTTCGTTTCTTAGATAATGTTCATCTAGCTTTTTTATTGAGGAATTTCAGGGCACATTTTTAAAAATATCCTTTTCTAAGGAAAAGAAATCCTGAAATTTTAGGTTAGAATTGCCTTGCGAAGCGCACTGCTCTTCTGACTTCAGTCAGGCCTCTCCTGGGTTGGGGTCAGTGTTTCCGAGTGATCGGAGTCGGCTTTTCTCCCGTAGTCCTTTAGCAGCCAACGTAAAGTTAGGTCACCTTGATTGTATCGTCTTCAGAGAGGAAGCACCTTACTTTCCTTGGGGCAGAGGCACCTGCCAGCTAAGTAGGCAACAGAGCTATAGATTTAGGGATGACATGTAACTTTTCCGCCCAAAGCAGTAACCAGATATAGAGCATTACTATAGTTATACTGCAGGGTGTTTGAAAAAACGCGAAGCAATCCTAGCTCCAAGAAGCTTGCAGTTTATTTTGGAAGATAACCAGCAATACAAGATTGTTTACCTTTATATACTTAAAACTTAGTGTCTATAAATATTCCCGTGGTTATTTCTTTGTGGGCAGATATCTCAGTGCAGCTACATTGTCAGCTCCAGAGAACAGACTGTATCCTGTCTCACTGCATATTCCAGGAAGCTCTTAGTTTGGATTAAAGATGATACTGAGTTATACAGACGATAATGTTCCTGAGTTTAAGCCTGTCTCGGGGATGAGCTTATTTGGAAAAGAAATAGCATGTATTGACAGAACTGGATCAGTTGCAGAGCACAGGCGCCAACTTGTGTTCTTCCACTTCTCTTCCTTCTGGCTCCAGCCAAGTGGGCAGAAAGATGAGAAGGAAAACTGGGATTCAACCGTGAAAGTCACAGATGTGCTGTCTGTGACTCGTGTGAAACCATGTTTAACTCTGAGCAAAAAAGAAGACTGGGGTTCCCTGGCTCACGTGTGATCGGGGTCACATGACACCTGGCAGCATCACCCACTGCGGTGAATGTGTCATCCGCCGAATGACAGCAGGGTTATGTGCAGTCCTCGGGTCCCCTCAGTACGCTTTCTTCCCCAGCGAGCCCCGTCTGATGCCGTATTCCAGAACCGTCCTGTTACAGCAACCTGAACTTAAATTTTTTTTCTAGTCCACACTCCTTACTCCCAGGTGAGGTTTGCCAGAATTATTCCCAACTGTGACATGATTTAAAATTTCACACCTTCATTTTACAAAATTCTTCATGAAGACGACTTGGGCCAATTACATAAACAGATGAAAGAAAACATTGCACGGAGGTCTACCACCCCAAAACAACCCTGTTACTCTCTAGTGTATTTCTCATTTATTTGTCTGTGCATGGGTGTGTGTGTACGTGTAAAGCTGGGATTGAGATGCACATAATTATAGTTTTAAGTCATAGGATAATGGGCAGTTTTGCATCCTCTTTTTGTCACTACATCAGATCAACAGTCTCCCATGTTATGACATGAGTTGGGAATCATAATTTTAATGACCTACCTCATTATTCATGTAGTCCTGGGGTGCTGGGGACCTCGGCTTGTCACATTAGAGCCAGGGAGGGGTTGGGGAGGAAACCCCAAAGTCTTCTCTCCAAACTGCTCCCCTTGGGAAGAAGAGCCAAAGACATCTCAGGCTCAGTCTCATGGTTATGACCTGGACTGGCCCCTTCACTGTTCAGGTTCCAATCTAAGCTCTACCACATACTGGCCGTGTGACCTCGAGCAAGCTGCTTGCCTTGGTTTTCCCATCCGCAAAGTCAAAACGATAATAGTTAGGTTCGGGGAGGATTAAACGAATTAATATATGGAAAGTGCACAGAACAGTGCCTGGCATGTCCTAGGTGTGGTGCAAGTGTTGGCTGCCTTCCTTGGCTGTGTCCAGAGGTCCTATAGTGAGTTTGGGGGACTGTAATATTTTTCCTGTGTATGCCTCAACTGTGCTTTAACAGTTTGTATGCCTGGGGATGAGGTCCTTTATTTTACTTAGGAATAAATGTGTTCCTTCAGTATGAATATTAGAATTTAATTAAATTTAGAAGGAAAGGAGATAGATTCAGGGGGAAAAAAATCCTCTTATAACCTTAGCAACACTTGTTCTCTTGAAAATGCCAAAAGCCTAAAAAAATGCCAAAAGCCAAAAAGCCTGATCTGATTCCTCTTGATAAATACGCCACAGAGCTTTCCTAAAGGGTCTGTGATGCCAGTTTGTAAAAGCCTCTCGTATGGCCCTGTGTGAGCTCAGTGATCTCTGCCGAAGTATTCGCTCCTAGGAAATCATTTTATCTAAGTCGTTTTCCCAAGAATTCAGAAAAGTGAGTTATTTTTTAAATCGTCACTGAGTGCAGTAGCAAGCACACTGGAGGCAGGGCTGGGAGACCTGGGTTCAGGTCCTAGCTGCTTCTTCAGTTCCTTCACTGATTGTCTGGGTGGCTTTTGGCAAATCACCTGACATCTGAAGTTTGGTAAATGGGAGAACATGTTGTACATGATAACCTTGGACAGATGTTAGAGGATTAGATTAAATTCAAGAACATGCGAGAAAGTATAGTAGAAATCGAATGGCATCGGATAGATACGTCATTCTTATTGTAAAATGGAGTGACATAAACTCGTTGCTGCGGTTCCGTATCTGAAAGGGATTTTGTTTTTTTTTATTCTCCAGCATGTCTCCTGCACGTGCCTTCTGGAAGCGTGCTGTGTCCAATAGCTGAAGATGTATCACAATGAGCAGATAATTGCAGGGTCCAGCTCTGCACTTCCTCTTGGCTCCCCTAATGAACTAGCCTGTTTATTTCTGTCCAAAGGAAGCAGATCTGTTGTTTTCATTGTATCTGATTCTGTCACGTTCACACTGTTGAGTGTCACATCATTAATTATAAGTTCCAAGGGAAAAAAAAACCCTCTAGTTAGGCAGAGATCTATATCTCATCTGACCAGCCTGGCCTTTCTAGGGAGCCTACTGTGTGGTGTGTTGTGCTCCCTGAGAGACGGGCTTGTAGCTATAGTAACCGAAACCTCTCCAGGCCATGGTGTGGATAAGGCAGTGGTGGTGCTGGGTGGCACTGACTTTGTGGATTTCTCTCTTCACTGTGGTTCTGAGTCCCCTGGGGACACTGAGAGCTGGTTCCCTGGCACCCTGCTGAGTCTTTTTGCCCTTGCATTGTATTAGTTGTAAAACTAAAGAAGATAGTACATAGAGAATTGCATGTTTTAATACCCTTGTGCTAAAATGATCTACGCCACTGAGCATGGAACCTACACCTAGCAGGAATCAGGATATGGTTATTCATTTGTTCAAAAAGAAATTGTCAAACGAATGGCTTTTAGATGAGCGTGAACACATTTATCGCATCCACATTTGCAAAAAACCTGTTTTCAGGTCCTCTTTACTGGTGTTACTTTTGCACCAACAGCAGAACACTGTCGTTTATGTAAAGGGGGAGTCGTGGTGAGCTGTCCCCCTCTCTAAAGCCCAGTCTTCCTTGTAAACCACAAGAGGCTGTTCACAGAGGCTGGTGGGGGTTAGGGATGGACCCATACTAAGACCTTATCTGAACTTGAACCCAGTGTCATTTGGTCCACATTTACTAAGTATCCTAACTACATGCCAGGCATATATGCTAAGTTCTGGGAATAATTGGGCCATGGCCTCTGTCTGTGTGTCATGATTCAGTGTGGAATACAGATGCGGAGCAAATGACTATGAAGAAGCTGGTCAGGGATATAATGGAGCACTGTGGGGTCCCACGGCCGTGGTCTAGCCTGCCAGGCGGGTGTTCCACACCCCTTGTTTTGCACCGTCTGGTCCCAGCGGGAGATGTTCTTCCATATCTTTTCCATTAGGATAACTCTTCATCTGACTGTTCAAATCCATTTCTAAGGTCACCTTCTCTAGAAAGCTTTCCTGATATTCTGCCCTCCCTCAACGTGTTTCCTCAAAGCTCTGCATGAAATTGTTGGTTTCTTTGTCCAGTTCAATATTTTTTGACTATATACCGCGTGGGAATCCGTACTGCAACCACAAGAATTAGAACTCTGAAAGTTTTGGACTTTTAATCAATACCATCAAATCTTAAATTTTTAGACTTGGAAGCACAGCAAAAGGTTATCAAAATTACAGCTTCATTTTATTATCAAGAAAACTTAAGGCTCAGAGAGGCTGAGTTTCCTATCCAGAGTCACCCAGCAGAGACATAATTGTAATAGGTGAGACTGTAGTATCCGGTCTTCTGAATTACCTCACTTTTTATATATCAAAATAACATCGGTGAGATAATGAAGTATATAATGGCTTTACACTGTGCCTTGATTCTATGATGGCATAAGTAATAAACATCCTTTCAGGATCTGATTACATGTACAAGAGTCATTCTGGTCCCAATATGGGGAATACAGTGTGGGGAATGGGGGTTATAGAAGCAGGGAGGTAGGTTAAGAAGTAGGTTCATAAAGTCAAATAGATTGTAAACTCTACTTTTTACTTAGTGACACCTGCTTAAGGAAATCCTCAAACTCTCATGGATGCTGAGTTTGCTTCCTCAACTAATTCTAAGAGAAGCACCTTCCAACTCCTGTTACTAAGCCCTGGACCCTCCTGATCTCGGTGACAACTCCGACATTCAACACTAAGCCCACAGGGCAGGCTGCACACTTGGACATGGTTGGTGACGGTCCGTGGGTTTTGAAGGACACCTGGAGGACATCCCTGATCGGTTATTCTTGTTAATGTCTCACTTTCACCCATCAGAAGCTGAATCATCTGTGTTAAGTGTCATCCTGTTCCAGGTATTTATTGAGCACCTACAGGGCACCTGGCCCCACACTGGTGTTGGGGATGAATAAGACATGGTCTCTAACCTCAAGGAGCTCACAGTTTAAAGGGTGTGGGAAGACACACAAATAATTATAATACGATGTGGTTAATTAAATGGTGGAGATGCACACAGGGTGAGTACCCAAGCCAGCCTGGGGTGGGAAGTGAGGGTGAGAGCAAGGGGACTGAGAATGTTTCCTGGAGGAGGTAATACCCCGACACCGAATCTTAACGAGAGGTCGGAGAAGGCACTAGCCAGGCCGGGTGGGAAGGGGCGGTGCTGGCAGGAGATACGGTGCGTATAGAAACTCCAGGCCGTTCAGGGTTGTCTGCGTGACGTGCAGGACAGTGAGCAGCAAGCGATGAGATGAAGCGGGAGGTGAGCAGATCTTGGAGAGGCTTGTTGAGGGAGCTTGGCCTCATCCTGTACCGTGGAGAACTACTGGAGGGTATCATTTTAGATATTTTGCTCTAGTTGCTAAGGGAAGGTGGGATAGAGAGATTTGAGATTAGAAGCAAGGAACCCAGTTAGAAGAGGCCTCAGGGAGAAATGTAAAGATGAATTTGAGAAATATTTAGAAGGATAAAACCTATAGGACTTAACGATAATCTAGATATGGGCATCCCCCCGACCCCGATTATTTCGAAGCAAATCTCAGGCCTCCTAACAAATCATCTACAAATGCTCAAGGATATCTATCCAAAAGATGAGGATTCTTTTTTGGAAAAAAATCACAATACTATTTTCATCTCCTTTGATGAATAGTCATTTCTTAATATTATCAAATATCTAGTCAGTGTTCAATTTCCATCGTTATTGTCTCAAATTTTTAAAAAATTGTTTGAACCAGAATCAATAAGACCCATACGCTGTGATAGGTTGATATGTCTAGTTCCCTCAGTCCCTTATTTAAGAAACTGGCTCAGTAGTCGTACAGCATTTCCCACGGTCCGGATTGTGCCGATTGCATCCCCGTGATGGCACCTGAATGTGTTCATCTGTCCCCTGGATTTTCTGTAAAATATCACTTAGGCGTAGAGGCCTGATCACATTCAGGTTTGATTTTGGGGGTGGCGGGGGGCAAGACTAGGTGGTGCTGTTCTTCTATCAGCTCTGGTTGTCTCTCATTTTGTAATGTTAGCAATTGATGGTAATTGCCTAGATCTATTAGTTAGGTTTTGCAAAATAACAATATCTCTTTTTAAGAGGCTATAATACATTGTCTATCGCTGCAGTGTGAATAATTTTCTCATGGCCTTCCTCTTGAGGGGTACAAAGAAGGCAGCATGACACCTGTGCGGGCCTGGATTCGAGTTAGGGAGAGAGAGGGCAAAGAACTCAACTCCTTGTCTCGCGCCAGTTCCTCCGAGGGGCATGCAGTGTCTCCTAGAGTGGGGGCACCCCAAAACTGAAAGGCCCAGTTTCCCTGGGAGCATTTGAACTAGTAAAAGGATTACTTAATGAGATGAGATTAGATTGACTCCTCCAGGGACATGGAGCCTTCTAAATCAAAGCAGGACTTTGCCGGCATCGATTGTGGTTAGAAGAATGTTGTCTCAGTAAAGGAGAACGGAATGTGAAAACAGGCTGGGCTCTAATAAATGATGCTGGCGAGCCAGAGAAAGCCTGCGTGCCCAGAAAATGCTTCTCCACTCACACCTTAGGAAAAGGACGGCAGAAAGAAAGAAATTAGCAGTAGTTACCCAGCACTGGCTAAGGGAGCGGAGACACCAAATCTGTGAATGAGACTGTCGTGGCCACTGGAACAGTACATTCTGCCATGGGGCAGAGATAGTCATTTATGTAGCAAACATATATTTAGAGCTTACTGCGTACCAGGTAGTACGTGTCACACGCTAGTAAAGAGTAGTCTCTGCCTTCACCTTTCCCATTCTGAGAAAGCAATAAAGACTGTTAGAGTTCATCATGCTACATGCCCAGAGCGAAGAGGCCCAGCCACCCCCTCTCTGCCAGGAGCACGTCATTCCAGGCACACCAGGCCCTCTGGGTACTGCTGGCATGAGACTTCCACTACCACGCCCGTCACCCCATCTTTATGCTTTTTAAGTAATTGTGACTAATACGATGCAGGGTAACAGAACAAGACAGACACTTGTTTCGGTCCCAATGCTCTTAATTGGTCCTATGACATCTGCCCAGAAAGAAAACTTAATTTTTATTCCATTTATTTTTTATTGTGGTAAAATTCACATAACATAAACTTTCCCATCTTAATCATTTTTAAGTGCACAATCCACTGGTATTAAATACATTGATAAGGTGCTGCCACCACCGCCGTCCATCCCCAGAACTTGCGTCATCTTTTATGACCGAAACTTCACACCCATCAAACAGTAACCCCCATTCCTCCCCCTCGCTCAGGTCCTGGCAACCACCAGTCTGCTTTCCATCTCTGTGATTTCAACTACTCTACGTACCTCATATAAGTGGAATCACACAGCGTTTGTCTTTCTATGACTGGCTTATTTCACAGAGCATAATATCTTCACGATTCGTCCATGTTGTAACCGGTGTCAGAATTTCCTTCCTTTTTAAGGCTGAATAATATTTCATTGTATGTATGTGACACATTTTGCCTATGCATTCATCTGTCGATGGACAGTAGGGTTGCTCTCACTTTTTAGCTATTGTGAATAATGCTGCTGTGAACATAAGTGTATAAATAACTATTCAAGTTTCTGCTTTCAGTTCTTTTGGGTATATGCCCATAAATGGAAATATTAGGTCATAGAGCAATTCTGTGTTTTTTGAGGAACTGCTGCCATACTGTTTTCTACGGTGGCCGTACCATTTATATTTCCACCAACACTTGTTATTTTCTGGGTTTTTTGTTTTTGTTTTTTGTTTTGATAGTAGCCATCCTATTGGATGTGAGATAGCATCTCGTAGTTTGAATTTGCATTTCTCTAATGATCAGTAATGTTGAACATCTTTTCATGTGCTTATTGGCCATCAGTATATCTTCTTTGGAGAAAATGTCCATTCAAGTCTTTTGCCCGTTTTTGAATCAGATTTTTTCTTGTCGAGTTTTAGGAATTTTTTGTATCTTCTGGATATAAATCAGATATCCCTTATCAGATATATGATTTGCAAATAACTTATTCTGTTCTGTGGTTATATTTGCTCTGTTACAGTTTCCTATACAGATTCTAGTGAAGTCTAGTTGAAAGACTTCACTAGAATCCAGAGTTTCAAAATAGTTCCATGAGACAGATCTGCCAGTGCAATTGTTGTCTGGGTGGGGAGACAGATTCCTGGTGCTTCCTATTCTGCCATCTTCCCAGAATCCTCCCACCGAATTTTATAAACCAAAATATCACAACCGTTTTCCAGCTGCCACATTTATCATTCTGGAGACCCACGTGATGACACACCCCATCCCCATCACCCCTCATGCAAAGGAAAACACACTTTCTGCTTTCTGTATTGTGTTTTATACAGCAATTTGTTATGCGTTTTGACTGCGTTTGATGAACGTGAAGCAGCGACGCAGTCTCTAAGGACCAGGTCGGTTTCGTGTGCACTAGAAAAAGTGTGTTTCTTCATTCGTTCATTTATTTGATAGATGTTGATTGAACACCTGCACCGGGGCCCAACCCTATACAGTGCTCAGAATACAGAGAGGAAGAATGTAGTCTCTGCCTGAAGTAGGGGGAATCCTTATATTAAGAAAAGGGAAGAACCGGAAAACCTTAAAGCTCCTTCTGTCATCATAGGTTCTGTGATTTTACAAAAATCACAACTTCTTGGTGCCGGCAAACCATCCTCCCCCGGGCAAACCCTGTCGTCACCGCTCTTGCCCAGCAGGACCAGAATTGTTGACTTGACTCTGTCAGGGTAAATGACAAGGGAGCGAGGTCCAGTGGTCCAGAAGAGAATTAATTTTCTCACCGATACAATGGAGAAAGCAGAAATTAACATACTGAATATCACTTTTCCACGAAGTTTGTCAGAACAGCAAGAGACTCTTACAATTTCAGAATGAAAACTTCAGTGGCCATTAAACTGAGCATAGAGCGAAGCGGTGTTTAATTTTTGTGTTATGGTTATCTTTGTACCTAAACTCTTTCTTTCGTTCTCCGGAGAGCTATCTGGTTGTTGTCATTTCCCTTGACGTTTTTTATGTCATTTTCCACCGACCCGTGCTCATCCATCATGGCATAGCTCCAAGGAGCGTATGGGGCTTGCTACGGGGCGGAAAGGAGGCCAGGCGGGGGGCTGACTGCGAGCCAGGGCGAGGCCTCGGAGTCCCGCAGACCTGGTTTTCAGTCCTGGTTCCACCCCTTTTGTTAGTGAGCGTCTTTGCGAAAGTCCATATTCCTGCACCTCCATGTCAACATCTGTAAACTGAAAGAAGTCGCATCTCCCTGAGAAGCTGAAGGGAAGGACTAAGGAAGGGGCCGTAGTGGACATTTGCTGGTCTCCCAACAGTACCTTGACTTTAAGCTGGTGGCTCTCCCGCTCTTGGCATTCTAAGTGACAGACAGCATCTCTACCTCCAGGCGAGGCTCCTGACTGAGGACAACAAGTATGTCCCACCCGCTAGTGACAGGGATAGATCCAGTGATGGGCTCGTACCTTAGAGCTAATGGGAGGCAAAGAAACATGGCGGGGGTCCTGGGAAGGAAAAGCTTCTCTCAACCATGTGGACTTGAACAAGGAAACATGTAACCTCAGGAGGGAAGGGGAGAGCCTGCCTGAGGAGGAGCCAGTCCTGAATGCCCGCCTGAAGCCAGAGCGCCCTGGACTGCTCCGCTAGGTGAGCCAGTGGGCCTACTTTGTTATTTCAGCCAGTTCGAGCTGAGTTTCTTGTTTCTTACAACATCATAAAATCCTAATTGATTGCAGCGGGTTGAATGGTGGTCCCTAGAATGATACGTCCACATCTTAACCCCTGGAATCTATGAACGTGGCCTTATTTGGAAAAAGGGTCTTTGCAGATTTAATTAAAGATCTTGAGATGAGATCATCCTGGATTATCCAGGTGGGCCCTAAATCCAATGACAAGTGCCCTACTGGGAGAGACACAGAGCGAAGGCCCTGTGAAGATGGAGACAGATTAGAGTCTTGCAGCCACAATTCAAGACACACCTGCAACTACCAGAATCTAGAAGAGGCAAGGGAGGGGTCTCTCCTTAGAGCCATCAGAGAGAGCACCTTGATTTTGGACCCTGGCCTCCAGAAGCCTAAGAGAATAAATGTCTGTTGTTTGAAACCATCGAGTCTCTGGTTTTCTGTTATAGCCGCCCTAAGAAATTAACGCACTAATTACTGTGCACTTAGAACTATTAATGTTTTTTTGCTTTATATTTAACTTCTTTCCAGGCCTTTCCCATTTCCCTTCCTTAAAGGGGCTAATGGGGCAATCCGGGTCCAAGCCAGGCTGCCCGTTATCTATCCACTTGGTCACTTCCTAGCTGTGTGACTTCAAGCAAATTACTTAACCGGTCTCTCTCTGCTTCAGTGTCCTCTTCTGTAAAATGTTTTTCTTAGGACGAAATGAGTCAAGACATAGAAGTGCTTAGAATAGCGCCTGGCATGTAGCAAGCAGTATATGTAGGTGGTGTTCATTATATATTCTCCCCTGTTCTTGGGTGATTTTTTTCTTGTTCAGAATGCTACTTTTTCATGGTAATGAATCCAATTTTGTTCCTAACTAGATTGTTTTCAATTGTTATTACCCGTGATTCATTCAACTCATTATGCTTTTAGGCCATTAAAATGGGGAAAATGTCACTCAGAAAAGTATAAACAAACCAAGCCCAGTGGGATCTCATTAGGTAACCAGCGTTTATCATTAGGAGAGTCAAAAGTCCACGCCATCAGCAAAACAGAAAGAGAGCCACATATAACTAATAAGCTGCTCAGTGCCTTGGCTTTCAGTGGACTAGCTTTCTCTAGACTTCCCTTTGAAATACTTATTTCAAAGAGTGTAAATAATTTAACCGAATTTTAGACTAACTGGCTTGTTTTGGGCAGGTGCTTCCGTGTTCGTTTGGTTTGTGGTGGTGGACCCCGGAGAAGGATCGCTAGGTTTAAGGAAGCCTCCGACTCTCCTATTTTGCAAGTTTCAAAGCCAATACACATTTTTACAACAACCATTGTCCCCTTGTCTTCAAAAGAATTTAAAAGGAGGCCTGAGCTTAAAAAATCGCTTCGCTCAGGACGGCCCAGCAGCTTGTGTTTGTTCCTTGTCCAGACACTGGAAGTTTCAGAAATTGTTTAATTTACTGGTACAAATACAGCTGGACCTCCAGAGGTCTCGTTCCACGTTGCGTTAGTAGCTGAAAGTCCATCTACGGGATGGATGTTGAGATTGGACTATATTCTTTTTCTTTCATATGAATGAGAAAGGAAAGAAGGACAGCGACATCTGCTACTAGGCAGCTGCCTTTACCGTATTTGCAGAATTGAGAGACTTTTGCTGATACACCTCGGCACGGCTAGAAGCCTTGATTTGTACAACATTCGATTTCCTAAAATAAAGAGATAGGTCCAAGAGCTTCATGGGCAATCCCTGAAGCATGTGAGAATTTTTTAAATTGCTCCTGTTGCCTATGAAAGAAAGAAAAAAGACTGGTACCATGACATTAAGACCACGTCTGAAAATGAAGACCTAATTTGTTGCACTGTGATATTATGACATCCGGAAGCTCCTATTCAGTATAATAGGTGAATTACTCATTTTTCTAAAAGAAGGTATTTTTTATGGCTCTGTGACCTTGGCAAATTCCGATTTCTCTCTTTGACCTGGTTGGCCACCATTGGGTACATTTTCGAGATGTAACATGGAAAGGTTTGGAAATGATACCTTGTCCCATCCTCACCAGAAGCCTCAGGGCCTGAGGCTCGCCATGCCTTCCCCTGGATTGAGCTGCATCCAGGTGTCACGGTTAAAGAATGAGAGAGGGAAGGGGGTGTGGGAGAGAATGAAAACGAGGCGTGGGAAGAGGAAATAAAAAAAAAAAAAAGATCAAAACATTAGAGAGAGAGAAGTACAGGCCTTTGACAAATCCCAGTGTCGCATCTTGGTGTGCACTTGTCATTTGGGTATTGTTAGAGAAGGAGTCCAGGATGGTGAGATAACATTTTCCTAACAGAGTATAATTCTAAAAGAAGAGGGATTATAGTGATAGGGATAAAAGCTCCTGCTTACCATTGTTTTCTCACTATTCTTGCTTTTTCCTTGGGCTGAGAGTGGTATCATGGTACAAGAGGTCGTCACCATTTCTTGAAAGGCTGAGGTCTAAAGTGAACTTTAATATTTCCTGATCTGTTAGTTACTTTCTGCATCTCCCCGGCCTGTAGACTTTCTGGGGTTACGGGTAGGTCGAAGGCAGGTGGCATCAGTGAGGATTATGTTTGGCTGCACATAGTAGAAACTTAACCATGGTGGCTTTACTAAAAGAGAGTTATTATTTTTATACACCAAATCTGGAAATAGTCCACGATTGGCATTTGAGCTTCCTATCTTCTATTTGACCTTCCTATCTTCTATTTGACCATCCTTAGCCTGAGCTTCCCTCCACATGGTCATAAAATGGCTGCTGA
>NW_006440626.1:3766208-3776512 GCF_000325575.1 Pteropus alecto
GTAAGGCAAAAGGTAAAAGAAACATGTGAGCTGAGTTTTTCCCTTTTCTAAAAGCTTTTTATCTCATTGACCAGAACTGAGCCTCATCCCAAGGTGCAAGGTAGCTGCTACCCCAAATAAACTTGGGGTCGTTAATAGCAAAAGGGGAGAATAGAGTGGGATAGGCAATTAGCAGTACGTGTTACACAGGGGTCCTTCGCCTAGGCTCCACGGACCTCCAGAGAACTCTGAGGAGTATCCTAGGAAACATTTACACAAATGTGTTATGTACTTTTCTGTAACTTCTCAGCTTTTTTGAAATTTAAAAAAATGTTTCAATTGCAGCTGACGTTCAATATCATATTAGTTTCAGGTGTATAGCATAGTGGTTAGACATTTATATACCTTACAAAGTGACCCCTGCATGGGACTTGCACTCCCATGACACCACATACAGTTATTATAATATTATCAATTATATTCCTTGAGCTGTACTTTACATCCCTGTGACTATTTTGTAATTACCAATTTGCACTTCTTAATCCCTTCACTCCTCCCCCTCCCCCACCGCCACCCAACAAGCCCCGAACCCCCTCCCGCCTGGCAACCATCAGTTTGTTCTCCGTATCTCTGAGCTTGTTTACATTCTCAGCTTTTATCTCTTCAAATACTTCCTCTCCTTCATTCTCTTCCCTCTTTCCTTTTCAGACTCCAAGGAGACACAGACTAGACTTTCGCTTTTCGAGGTTACTTATTCTCTTTGCTATTTTCTATCTTGTCTCTGTATTGTTTACTGTGTAAGAGCCTCAGATCCAATTCGCTAATTCTCTCTTCGGATTGTCTATAGTCTCTTGCTCAACCCATCCATAGATTTTTAAAAGTTCTAGTTTTTTTTAATTGCCTACTCACTTTTTAATAATCTCTTGCTCATTTTTATTCTGTCTTTTTCTTTTAATTTTATATATGATTCTTTTACATTCTGATCCTCATATTCCTGTATCTGACTGCCTGGATTGGAATCCCAGCCCTGCCATTTATTAACTATATAACCTTGATCAAATTACTTAATCTTTCTGTACCTCATTATCATCAGCTCTAAAACAGAAATAATAATAGTCCCTATCACACGGAGTTGTTAGGAGAATTAACGAGTCCATATAAATATAGCACTTAGAACAATGCCTGGCATGTAGGAAGAACTGTATAATCTTTTACAACTATTATTATACTTCACTTATTTGGTTTATTGCCTGCCCCATCCTTCTAGAATGAGAAAGAATCTTGGCAGCAGGGATATTTTTCTGTTTTGTGCTGCTGTCCTCTCTTACTGATAATAGTGCTGGGACAAGGCAAGCACTCAGTAATTTGTTGAGCAGATGAATAAATATGGAGAACTCCCTACCAAAATGAGAAAATATGCATTCTTTCAAGTACACATGGAACATCCTCAAAAATTAACTACCTAGGTTATAAAGGTTATAAAGTAAGTCTCAACAAATTTCAGTGATTCAGTGTTCAGACCATATTTGCTTTCTGTCTTCCATTCAAATTAGTTACAAATGAATAAGAAAGAGATACATTTAAAAAAAACATGTATTTAAAATTGTAAACACCTCTCTGAACTCATGGGTCAAAGAAGAAATCGTAATGGATATTTAAATTATTTAGAATTGAATGATAATGGACATGCCTATATTAAAACTGTGAGATGCCATAAAAGCCATACTTCAGGGAAAATATATGGCCTGAAATGCTTATATTAGAAGAGAAGAAACGCTGAAAGTAATGAGATGAACCCCGACCCAATCAACTCAAGGACAGTAGAAAGAAGGGGATAATAGAGATAAAAGCAGCAACTCACCCATGCACCCACGCAGAGAGGCCAGGGTCATCCACAAGAGGTCATTGCTTTTTAGGGTGTCCTGGACACCACTGTCCTGCAGGCTGCTGCCCGGAGGCCCGGGGCTCCCTGTGATGAACCAGCAGGCCAGGCTACGCTGACTCCTTGCCTCCAGGCCCCACTTGCTTCTCCCCCCAAAGGCTTGCCCTGCTTCTTTCTCCACCTGCCTCCCACAGAGCCTCCCGCAGGAACCCTTCTCATTGGAAGCCCATTCATTGGTGGACCGTGTCCCTTCCTCAATCTACCCCTGGCCCATCTCTCCCGTCCTGCTCTTCCCAAAGGCCGTTGCTCTCGCAGTCTTCTAGGAAGCTTACTTCTCATCCTCCCACAGCCATGGGACCTAGGGGTCTCGGTGGGGTTTGCATCCTCCTTCACCATCGGCCCCCATAGCCAGTTAACCACGCCCCTCTGTCCTACCTCCTACAGGCCTCTAACCCTTCCCCTTCCTCTCCAGCCCAGCCACCTCTGACCTGCTTCAGACATCATGTATTGTTCTGACCATTGCAAGAGCCTCCTCACATCTTCTCTGCCTACAGTCTGCTCCCTCCTATCCATTCTCCACACAGCAGGCCATTCCCAGAGAGAGCTTGCTAGAGGCACGGATCACGCGGCCCCCTCACTCTAGCTTCCATCCACTCGGAGTTCTCCATTCACTCGCCCGGCAGTAAGGGGCTCTATCCCTCTCGCTCCCCCAGCACCTAGAGCAAGCCTTAGTCTCATTGCCTGTCACTTCCCTGGCATATCTATTAACCTTGTGGAGAGAGACCACAGATGTGTCACTGTTCAAAGTGTGGCCTGTGGACCAGCGGCCTTGGTATCACACGAGGGCTCATTAGGAATGCAGAATCTCAGGCCTCACTCAGACCTACAGAATCTTAATTTGCTTTTAATAAGATCCCAGGTGACTCATTTTCGCCTTAAAATTTGAAACACACTGATAACTGATGAGAAACTTCTGCAAGGTGAGACGGCAAGAGAATCTAAAGTTCCAGTCGGTCTTTTTGTTGCTTTCCTTCTTGTGAACTTGGGGTGGGGATGGGGGTGCTGGAGACAGCCTATTGACATGCCCTACACACACCCGAGACTGAATACAATCCATGCAGGCTTTGAGACTTAGATCAGGAAGAGAACTGATTATTCTGAAAACAGCTGACAATCTCAGGTTGATGCTGTGCTGCCCTGAATGAGGCAGGCAGATGCCAGGATATGTCAGCAAAAGGACCTGTCACAGCATTAAGAGAAATGCTGAACACTCACCCCTTTGTGGGAGCCCAGCGTGAAGGGGAGTGCAGCCACAGGGTAAGAAGAAGGGAGACAGTTGTGTCCTGGCAACAGGAAATTGCCTTGGAAGATTGATTTGCACATAATGCAAAGTCATTGTTAGCCCCGAAGGGCTGTGTGTTGAGCCTTTTATACTCGTTGACTCACCCAGGTTGTCCCACCCAATATATTCTTAGCACTCAGATTGCTCATCATGCAGTCACAGGCAGTGACACTTAAATAACGGACTCCGGAGCCTAACTTCCTGAAAATCTCCAGTAATCTTTTCTTGATACAAAATAGATCCCAGGGCAGATCTAAGCTCTCCCATACGGAGGCTGCCCAGTGGGGCAGGGTGGGGAGGACAGGAGCTATAACAATAGCCCAAGAGAGCCCTGCTGAGGGGGCCTCACCACCCGCTGGACATCTGTCTCCGCATACCAGGCACCATGGTGCAAAATGGACGCGCACGATCCCACTCATTCCTCCCTCCGGCCGCGTGTCCTTGGTGTTCTTATTCCTACCCACATAGAGAGATGACCCGTTTCGCGGCATCCTACAGCTAACAAATGACCGAGATAGTATTATGGATTGAATAGTGTCCCCAAAAAGAAGATGTGTGGAAGTCCTAACCCCCAGGACCTCAGAATGTGACCGTATTTGGCGATAGCTTTGTTGCAGATGTAATGAGTTAAGATGAGGTCCTACTGGAATAGGGTCGGTCCTTAATCAGATATGACTGGTGTCCTTATGAGAAGGGAAGGGACACACAGGAGAAGACAGCCACGTGACAACAGAGGTAGAGATTGCGGGGACGCATCTACTGGGATTGCTGGCAGACGCCAGAAGCTAGATGAGGAAAAGAAGGATTCTTCCTACTGGTTTCAGAGGAAGCATGTCCCTGTCGACACCTTGATTTTGGACTTCTAGCCCCCAGAACTGTAAGGAAACACATTTCTCCTGTTTTAAGCCATGCAGCTTGTAGTTCTTTGCTATGGCAGTCCTGGGACACTAACACTGATGCGAGCCTGGTTTCCCCGTTGACGTCACCCTGCAGATGGGATGCTCAGAACAATGGCATCCACACGCACACGTGCCCACTCCAGCCCCCTCCCACGCACATGGGCGATGGCCATCGCAGCAAAGAAGGGTCATCGCTGCTTGGAGGGCTTCCAGGGTGGAGCTGACAGCTGAGAAGCAGAGGGCCAAGCTCGTGCCCGAGGGACCCTTTAACCCCACGAATTTATAAAGAGGAAAAGCAGATGAGAGTGCTGTCGTCGGCCTGGAGAAGCAGAACCTGAGACTGGTCCTCGCACATGGGGTTCACTGAGGGAGAGCTCTCCAGACAGCTGAGAGCTGTGGGGAAGTCCAGCCTCAGCCTGACCCCGTGGGGACCTCCGGGGCTTAATTGGCCCCACAGAGGCAGTTTCCTGCAAAAAGCAAGGGGCAGGGGGGCGGCCACAACATCCCAGGCCTCTCCTCCGCCAAAAGCAAGACTTCCGTGGAGGGCACAGGTGTGAGCGTCGGCAGCCAACACCTGCAGCAGCTGAGGCGGGGGCGGCCCAGAAAAGCAGCGTCTGCTCCGCGTGGGATGCTGTGGAGAAGGGAGGGCTGGCCCTGCCCCCGCTGGCCCCGCTCGGGATGTTTTGTGTCTACACTGTGTGTATTCACATAATGACAGCAGGAGATGTGGCGGGGCTGAGAAAACAGGGCTAACTGGAAGTTCGTTAATCAAGGCCCCTTCTTTCTCGAGGGCGACTCTGGAGGAGTAGGGCAGAGGGGAGCAAAGGCTGGTGCTGGCGGAGAGCCTCGCTGCACGGAGCCCTGACCTCTTCCTCCTCTGAAACTTGTTAAACAGAAGTCTAACAGTCAAAATACCTTGAAAAAAAAGATTGGGATTAATGAGTGTGGGTTTTCTTAATAGGTCAGGAAGATCCAGGGGTGCTTGGAGCACCTGTCAGCTCTCTGATACGATGTGACGCCCTCCTCCTTCCTCACCCTAATGCCTCAAAAAATAAAACCAAACAAAACAAGGCCTTCCTCCGTTCCACCATCGAGGGTAAGGTTGAGGGCTGAAGCCCTTTCTTTGTTAGCGGCCAGCAGGATGGGTGCAGTGGCAGAGCGGGACGGGAGAGAAGCTTCTGTCCACGGCTCAGGATGTTCTCTTGGGGAGATCGATTTTGGAGACTGTGCAGAGTCCCACTGTGGAGCTTCTTTAGAGGTGGCCTGGGGTCCTTCGTCCCTGCTTGTTCATCGGATCTCAGCTACTTTATCAGCCTCCATGATCCGGGAAGCCAGCCAGTTTCTGCTCTCATCTCTCTGACAACACAAGTAAGGACAGGGCTGGCCATAGAGCAACCGTGAAGTGCTGGCACGGTGCCCTGCCACTCCCTCGCGCATTCCTCCAGGTGTCCCTCTGAGCTCTCCCTCTCGGCTCACCCTGCAGGGCTCCTGCCTTCTCCCTCACTCCCCCACACATGCCTTTGGCTCTGATCACCTGATTACCTAGTTGGTGACCAGCCCAAACTGGAAGTGTGGCTCCTCTCCATGCTCACCGGTCTCCCCGACGCTTTCATTCCTACTAAGATGTGTGTGGCTGATAGAAGTCTGGCGTCACCCTCCCTGCAGTGAGGAGGGGGCGTGGATTTCATTCTTTTCCATCCGTCAGAGTACTAAGCTGAGAAATGAAGCCCCCAGGGCAGTGAGCAGCAGAGACCGGAAGGCGGGAGCGGGGAAGAGCCGGCTCCCCTGGCGGCCCTAGAACTACACACTGATTACTGAATCATCTCACAAGGTTTATTAAGCCAGGGCAGTGGCGAGGAGGTGTGTAAATAGAGAATCAGCAAAATTTTATTTTTGTTTTAGCCAGATCACACCAGGGCTCTCCTGTTCTCAGCCTCTGCATCAGCCAGGCCTGAACGAGACCGCTTCAGGCAGGGTGTGGTGTGTGCTGTGTGTATAGAGAACACTCCATGGCATTCTGCCTGCCATAGGATACTCGCCCTTTGTCTACACTGCAGGCGCTTCGTTCAGCTCCATCTCTACCTTCCCAACAGCAGCTGGGAAGACTGGGACAAGTGGGGATACTGAATCACCCAGGACATGTTTGCTGAATCTCTGCCCAAGACCAAAGATGTCATTTTGTTTTAATTTTTGTATATGGTATTAGGTAAGGGTCTAACTTCCTTCCTTTGCATGTGGCTATCCGGTTTTCCTGACCATTTGTTGAAAAGACTGTTCTTTCCCCATTAAATGATCTTGGCCCCCTGTTGAAAATGATTTGACTATATACATAAGGGTTTATTTCTGGGCTCTTCTATTGCATTGGTCTATGCATCTGTCTTTATGCCAGAACTACATTGTTTTGATGACTGTAGCTTTGTAGTAAGTTTTAAAATCAAAAAGTGTGAGTCCTCTAGTTTTGTTCTTTTTTCAAGATTTTTGGGGAGGCTATTCAGGGTACCTTGAGGTTCCATGTGAATTTTAGGATGGATTTTTTTCAATTTCTACAAAAAACATTGTTGAGATTTGGGTAGGGATCACATTGAATCTGTAGATCAGTTTGAGTGGTATTGATATCTTCTTAACGACATCAGTCTTCCAGCCCATGAACAAGGAATGGCTTTCCGTTTATTAATGTCGTCTTCGATTTCTTTCAGCAACATTTTGTAGTTTTCATTGTATAAGTTTTCCTCCCCCTTGATTAAATTTTATTACGAGTATTTTATTCTTTTCGTTGCTATTGTAAATGGAATTTTCTTAACTTCCTTTTAGGATTGTTTATTATTAATGTATAGAAACACAACCCATTTTTGTATTGGTTTTGTATCCTACAACTTTGCTAGATTTATTAGTTCTAACAGTTTTGCATGTGTACATGCGTGTGCATTTGCAAAAGGAAGATTTCTGAGTTTTCCACTTGCTGAGGAAAGAATGTATCTTAAGCAGCAATATAGATCTTCTGCCCACCTGGATCTCAGCAGAGAATACACTAGGTAAATGACTTTCATGGAGGACTCATGAAGCTCGAAGGATGCATGAGCCTTTCATTCTCTTGGGTAATCTCTATGTCATCCTTAAGCTTGACCATAAAGGAGTATCTATTTAGAACTCCTTGTGTATAGCCCCTCATAGATTATTTTTGTGTGCATGGTTTTAATGGACTGTTTAATTATGTTGCATATGTAAACACTCAGAAGGTACAAAATTCAGAAGGTACAAAAGGCTGTATAATGAAGTCAGTCTCTTACCTCTATCATCCTCCATCCAGTTCCCCTCCCCAGAAATAAGCATTGCTACCAGTTTCTTGTGATTCCTTCCAGAAATGATCCGGGGTATACACAAGCATTTAAGTGTGTATATATAAAAAATATACATAAGCATATATGTGTGTGTATATATATATATATATATATATATATATATATATATATATATACACCATTTTTTTCATTTACAGACATTGTTCTCCTCTTGCTTTTTTTCACTTCTCGATATATCTCAGAGACTGTTTCATATGAGTACCTAAATTGCTCCTCCTCCTTCTTAATAGCTATATAGTACTCCTGTGGATATTTATATCTTAATGTGTTTGATGGACATTTGTGCTGTCTCCAATTTCTGATATTACAAAACAATGCAGAATGAATATTAGGATTACTCTCGAATGAAATTTTAGTACCCCATCTCACAACGGAGAGCAGTATGAGAAATGATTGTTGTTATGTCTATTGTGGGGATGCCATCAAGGGCGTCCATCGTTTTCTATATCTCAGGGTCATCTTTAGGTGGAGCAGTGGAAGAATCCTCCCACGTTTCAGTACCAAGGTTAAGGCGGAGCTTCTGAAAAGTTTGGTTTTTTTTTCATCGTATGGACTCTGGTTCTTGTATTTGATTGTTTGTTGTTCATCTTTGCTTTGGCCACTAGGGTTCTCGGAACCGATGTTACGGGCCTGATTAGCAGCTGTATAGGACTATTTATTACACATTTATAGATACTAATCTTACTCCTAGTTTTATTATTTTCCTTTCACTTCCATCCCTAAAGCTATGCATTTTATTCCTAAACATCGCACAGTTTTGTAAGTGGGTATAAAGAAACACACATATATAAATATAACCACCACACACAATAAATAAAATATGCATTTGAGTTGAGTACCCACAGGCAGACTTGACCTCTCTTCACACCACCTGCCCCCCCCCACCCCCGGGGCCGGCTTCCTGGTTGATCCAGGAGATATTCGAGTCCAACAAAATGCTTCCAGGTCCTTCTGCCCCAGACGAAGGCTGGGGAGAAAATCTCACTCTGACTCCCACACTCTGTAAAACCTTCCTTTGGAGCAGGGGCAGAGGGAGCGAGAGGAGAGACGAGGAGCAGGAGGGGGGCTCATTCTTGGTGGCTGCACCGCCTTGCGTTAGGGACCTAGCGGGCCCCCTGCTACTGCAGCCTCTGTCCCTCATACCACATTTCAGCTAAGTGCCCAGTAGATTCATCCCACCCACCACCATTCTTTTGCCTGGTTGTGAGAAAGCAATTTGCATCCAACCAGCGGGATTAAGATAAACGAAGGTAGCCTGCTGTCTCATCTTAGAAACCCCTTTCATCCTGCGAGGCTGCTATACAGAAGGCCAACAGAGTGGTTTTGTTTTGGTATGGTCTCAGCAGACCGAATTTCAGATTTGTGGTGCGTCTGCCTTGCAGAGTGAGCGAACATCTGGGAATGCTCAGTCTGAGAACCAAACACACTTGAACCCTTCTCAGGTGGCCTTTAGCTCCTGGCCTCTAGCTCCTGCATGGGGTGGCTGTTTTAAGTCAGAAGGAGGGAGGTCCAGATTTGTTTGCAGTACGTGGGGTGGGCTTGGGGCACCTGAGCAGGGCTACGGGAAATGGGATTCAGGACTCGGAGATGCATCCGGAGTGCTGCTGTCTCCCAGCACTTCTCCTTTAGGATGGAAAGCGAGCAGAGTGAGCGGAGAAGCAGAGAGCCTGGGCCCTTTCCAGAGCTGAGTGTGACATTTGTCATCCTCAGTGTCTTTATCGGCAAAATGGGTATTTAATACTTTGGGGCTCACAGGATTGTTGTGAGGATTAAATAATAATAGCTAGTGCTTTAATAGCTCTTATTACATGCCAGTCCTCATTCTAAGGGCTTTACATACAACAACTTACTTAATCCTTACAACACTCTTAGTTATTATTATTCCCATTTTTCAGAGGAGGAAACGGAGGCCGAGAGAGTTTAAGTAATGTGTCCAAGTTCACACAGCTGGTGAGTGACGGAGCTGAGATTTGAACCTTAGTAGTAATCTGGCCACAGGGCTCTGAGACTTGTCTGCAAAGATCGGGGCACCCAGAAGTCACTCATTCAAAGGCAGATCATTGTTCTGGTGTCTGAGCCACTGAGCAGGTTACCTCAGTCTGAGAGGTGAGCTCTTGCAGAGGTGATCTAGGTGATTCTGACAGCCACATCCACCTCCTCCCCAGGTTGACAGCCCTTCTGGCCCTTCACGTGGTACCTTATTGATGCTCTTAGCACCTCGGCCTTGGGTTAGGATTCTCTGTTTGCTTCCGTCTCCCCTGCTCCTCTGCCAGTGGCTCTTCCCTCCCATGTACCAGCACTTAACATAGTTCTTGACATATAACAGGTGCCTAAATATTTACTTAAAGAATGTCACTGCTTTGGCACTGGAGCCATGAGATTCCCCAGGGAGATGGTGAGCCTCTTGCTGGATGAACTCACCCTTCTCCTGAGATGCCAGAGATGTCCTTCCTAATTTATTCTTCTGCTTTGTCTGCTCACATCTCAAGCAGGCTATTTTGAGGGCCCTTGAAAAATATCTTTACAAAATCATTGTTTTCCAGTACAAAAGCCAATCGTGCTTGGTAACCTGCTATCCCTAGTGTGGTTCCTGGCTTGGAACTTGTCAGACAGGCAGTCTCGGGCCTCTCCAACCCCGACCCGCTGAATTAGAATTTGTATTTAACAGGTGTCACTGACTGGAAGCCACCTGAAAATGCCAATAGCTGGCCACAATGCTCCTCTTTCCCCACCCCCGGCTAAGACAACAAGTGTCACCGGTATGGTGGGCATGTGAGTGCCTTTTAAAAAGTGCTCTCTTCTAACTTATTTCAGTAATTATCTGCAATTTTCTAGCCTCATCT
>NW_006440626.1:3776551-3815708 GCF_000325575.1 Pteropus alecto
TTACCTCATTATCTTGTCTGCCTGCTTCCACTCTAGTCCCCTCTCCAGCCTCTTCCCCCTCCCAGTGGCCATGGTGATCATTTTAATCATAAATCAGATCATGTCACTGTCCGCTTAGAGTCCTTCGGTGCCTTTCCATTGCCCTGGGGCATTGCCCGGCAGCGGCAGCGCCTGGCCTCCTCCTGGCTGAGCCTGTCACCCACCTTCTCCTTCTTGCTCCTCACTCGTGACACTTTGACCTCTCTTGTCAAGCTCTGGGTCTTTGCAGCCCCTGCTCCTGTGCCCCTGGGCTCTTTCCTCCCTCTTCTTGGCTGGTTCCTTTTCATCCTTCAGGTCTCGGCTTAAATGTCCTCTTCGGAGGTGAGAGGAAATGGGGAAAGCCCATCCTTGCCTGCCTGTCCCATGTTGTCAGCGTTTGTCACTCGCTGTGGTTAGGAATGTCTCCTAACCACAGGAGCGTAAGCCGCGTGAGGACAGGGACTGTCCTGCCTCACTCTCCTACCGCGGTACTAGGCACAGTGCAGTGCACGGCGGGCGAGTCCTCAATAAATACCCGTGGAGTTAATGCCCGCTTCCTGGAGATGAGGCGTAATAATGTCATCGCCCTGTTTTTATGAGCTTGTTGAAATTATAAAAATAATAGATGCTAATTATATATTTTAAAAACTCTACAGAAGGGAATAAAATGAAAAGTAATATCCGTTTGCTTTTTTTTTTTTTTTTGCTCAGTTCCTTCCAAATGCAAAAGTAACAGCCTGTTTTGCCTCCTTCCAAAATTGAATCACCCTTAAAAAACACACGCACGACCAAGATCGTGCTGTATTGATTCTATTCCGAAACTTGCTGTCAGCGCCGAGCTGATTGAGAAGGGGAGGTTTGATGGTGAGACGCCCAGTTGGAAGAAGGCACAAGACGCAGATGCGAGAAAGAAACAGTGGGCACCGACGTTGCTGTGCGGGGCACGGTTCTCTTGGGGGAAGTGCAGTCCATCGCGGGCAGGAGCGTGGTATTGCGCACACTTCTGCTCCCCAGGGGGCTGCGTGGCTCCACACACATCAGAGTACAATAGTGGCCTTCAGCCACACATGCGTGATACAGTAAGCTGCATGATGTTTACATATTTTAGGCACAGGTGCCCTACTACACTAATGGAACATTCTGAATCCGGGGTCCTATGTCCTAGCTGCGGGCCTGGTTCACAGCCAGACCTCGGACCAGCCAGACCTTGGACCAGCCAGACCTCGGACCAGCCAGACCTTGGATTCAGCTGGGCCTGGCACCCACACTTGCTTTTCTTCAAACCTGTGGTAAAGTATGCGTAACATAAAATTTCCCATCATAACCATTTTTAAGTGTGCAGTTCAGTAGTGTTGAGTGTGTGACACCGGTGTACAACTGGTCTCCAGAACTTCCATTCTGCTAAACCGAAACTCTACCCCTGTTCAACAACAGCTCCCCCATTCCATCCTCCCCCAGCCGCTGGCAACCACCAATCTGCTTTCCGTTTCTATAAGTTTGAACAACTTGTTTTTGAACTTAACAGTACATCACCCCATGTGGGCTCCCCGATCCGGTTCATTCTTCCTCTGGCCACATAGCATCCCACAATAGCTACAGCCGATATTTAACCAGTCCCCTATCAGTGATTTGAAAGTTATTTCCAGATTTTTGCTATTACAAGCAACGCCACAACGCCAGGGTTAGATCCCCAGAACTGTCAGGTCAGAGAGTACGCACTTCCATTTTGCTACATTGCTGCTCAGAGAGGTACCAGTCGACCCTCCCGCCCACAGAAGATGAGAGGGCTCCTTTCCAGTGTAAACCAAACAAATACTGTCCCATCCCAGGGACAAGCGGGACTGGCCTTGAAAGGAGGGGTCAGTGACTCCCTTCTGTGGAGGTTCCCCAGAAGGTGAACCATGCCGGTGGCAAGGTTTGAGGATCAAGCTGCTAGATGGATACACTGGAGGAAATCTCATTCAAAAGCCATATAATGAGTGGACTAGGAAGGAGCTCGTTGCTGTGGCAACCCAATTCCCCTGCTGTCAAGAGCGGGTTTTCTTCTTTCTTCTGCACCTGGCAGGAGCTTGTCTGCCCTCAACATTACTTGAGAAAGAAGGACAGAGTTCGGCATTCTTTTATTGAGGGCACTGCACGGTGACCACCCTGTCACTGACGCAATGTGATTCTCACCTGGTCTTTCGGGCACGAAGCTGGCTGAGCCCCATTCCCGCGATGCACAGATACACCTGGGTATCTCGCCTGAAACAGTGATGTAATGAACTCCACCGCCCCGCTCTGTCTTCTGATACTCCCCAGAGGTGCCAGGGGAGCCAAGCCCCCAAGGAGACGGTTTTGTTCCCTTCACAAGAAAAGGGTTTCTAGATTTTTGGTTTTTAAGAATGCCAAAGGTCAAGGTCAGGGAAACTTGCTTGAGTAGGCCTCTGAAACCAGTCCCCGGTTCGAAGTTACTCGCTCTGCTTCCTCCAGGGCATTCAATTCTGACAATGCTGATTAGGATAGAGGGAGGGAGGCGTGGCAGTGGCAGGTGGGTGGGCAGAATTAAATTATTTTCACCTGTTCCCTGCACGGGCTCTCTGCTAGGCACACATGTCCTCATCCACTTGTTTTAACCCCTCAGCAAGATGGGAATTGTTGTTGAAATTATTGAAATCTGAGGCTCCAAAGCTTAAGAAACTTGCCCCAAATATCGGTGCAGTAAAAAACCCTGGGTCTGCCTGGGTCTTAAGGTTATGCTCCCCACTCCCGGCTGGGAGATAATTCAGAGAAGCGAACCAGGCAAGAGAGAGACGTCCCTTCTCTTGGACCAGATGGCAGCCAACTTTAAATCTTCCTCTAATCCAAGAGGCCTGTGCAGACTTGACCTGCGAGCATCACCTGGCCGCCTCCTCCTGACTCCCACCTCCCTCCTTTAACCAGGCAGTGGGCTTCAGTGGGGAACACATGGGATGTGGGGGTTCAACTCCGTATTAGCTGTGGATCCTGACCTTGTCTGAACCGCAGCCTCAAAAGAGAACTCTGGGAACCCGCTCCCGCTGAGTTTCGTTTGGTTTTTCGGAAGAACACTGAGCGCTGCGGAGAAGGTGAAGGGAACCCGGGGTAGGAGCCATGATGTGACTTTTCTGTTTAACTCGCACCGCCCAGGGGCTTGGGAGCCTTTTCGACTTTCTCCTACACAGGCTCTCCTGTGGGAAGGTGTGTGCCTTAGCCTGCAGGGCACATGACAGCACTGATTTGTACCCTCAGATTTGATTTTTCTGCATCCTCTCTCAGAGGCAACCGTCGCCGGAGCCATTCGTCGGAGACTCTTGTCCCACTCACACACATTTGGTCTACACGGTCCAGGCCCCCAGGGGACACCTTCCACAAAGCCCGCCCCCTCCGGCCGGCCTCGCCATTGTTGCTGCTGGTGCTCTGTGCTTCCCATCCTTCGGAGCACAGGGTGACAGTGGCATATGGGTAGCAGGAGCACAAATTAATATTCAAGAAAAAACACAAGGGCAAATGTTGCTTCTCTATTTCCCGTGACTGGTCTGACAGGCCCCTGGCCCACTCTGGGGAAGTGGGAAGGTACTACAGCATCTTCCGGTTTAAATAGCCTCTCTTAGATGACTTAGTCTCTGTAGGGTAAATGCTCAGCCCTTTAAATTTCCTCTCTTTTCTAATCCCACTCTCCATGATGACCAGGGCCACTGAGTGGTCACCTGTGGGCTCTCTGGAGTGCTCAGCTGGCACCCAGTGCTGGAATCATGCCTGGTGCATAAGGGCTCCACAGAGAATAATCTCTTCCTGTCCTCGCTGAGCCCCCACCCCCACCCTTGGGCCCCTCCTCGTCCCGTTTCCAGATTCCAGAGGAATTTCAGGATCCCCGGCAGCTGTCGGAGGTAGCGCCATTTACCTGGCCATTTCCCCACCTCGCTGCTGCACTTCCACCCCTCTGACTTGGGGGCGCAGTGTCTAGCCCAATACAGGTCTCATCCTAGGGCTCCGAATAGGAAAGAGGGCCAGCGAGTGCTTTCAGCTGTCCCCTCAACCTGTCTCATACGCACCTCCCTCGACCCCTGGCTTTGGCCCGGAGGAGGAGCGTAAGAAGCCGTGTGGGTGGGGCTGCCCGTGCCCCACAGGGAGTTGCAACTAGTGCCTCTGTCGTCACAGTTGTGAAGGGGCCACACGCATGGCGTCATACCCTGATGTCCTTCCATTCCAGGCTCCTACCAAAATTTGGTGACCTAGTCCACCAGGCCTGGTTCTTGATATGTTAATACGTGTTGAAATTATTCAGAAAACCCTGTTCTCTCTGGGTAAAGACTGGCTTTTGAACCTATTCCCTTGCTTTACACTCAGGAATACATATATATATATTTTTTGAAGGTCCAAAGCTGAGCTGTCCTCTCTCTCTTTGCATTTCTAAGCCTCTCTCAGGCAAACAGATGCCTCTGGCAGAAGCGGAGGGAGGAAACCCAAAAGGGAGAACGGAAGAGGAAAGCACATTCACGTCATTCAACAGACACTCTCCCCGGTCCACGCGCTCGTGACGAGGCGTGTCTAAGGGTCCTTCCGGCCCCCAAATCCTGTGAGTCTGTGAGATCTGTCTTTTCAAATTTGTCGATGTAGGACATCCTTTCTCATTAGCAGTGTGTGTGTGTGTGTGTGTGTGTGTGTGTGTGTGTGTGTGTGTGTAAGTCTTTTTCTTTAAGGGACGTTGCTTTAGTTATTTCTGTGACAGATCTGCTCCCCTCCAGAGTCAAGCTTCCTGGAAAAGTTGCTCCTCGTGCCTCAGAACCCACCAAAGTCAACCAGCGACCTCTCTTTCTCTAAATCCAGGGGCGCCCGGTGTTAGTTTCCTAGGACGGCCATACAAAGTACCATGAGCTTGGTAGCTTAGAACAAAGAAAGTTAAGAAAAATTCGTTCTCTCACAGAAATCTGAAATCGAATTGTCGGGCAAGATCGGCTCCTTCGGGAGGCACCTAGGGAGAATTCGTTCCATGCCTCTCTCCTAGCTGCTGGTGGCTCTGAGTGTTCCTTGGCTCATGGACGCATCACTCCAGTACCCGTCTCAGACTTCACAGGGCTCGCCCTGTGTCTCTGTGTCTCGAATCTCCCTATCCTTTAATAAAAATCCAAGAACACCAGTCATCCGATTAAGGACCTGCCCTAATCCAAGGAGATCTCATCCTGAGATCCTTAACTACATCTGCAAAGACCCAATTTCCAAATAAGGCCATATTCTCAGATGTTGAGGGTTAAGACTTGGATGTATTGTTTTGGAGGACACTATTCAACCCATTACACACCCTTTTCAGTCCTCAACTTGACCTTTCTGCAGCATTCGATGATCTGGATCACTTTCTCTTGGAAATTATCTTTTCCATTGGTTTCTAGGATGCCAATCTTACCTGTCTGGCTGGTCCTCCATAAGTTCCTGTACTGGTTCTTCTTCTTCTGCCCAGCCCTGGAAAGCTAAGGTCCCTAAGATTCTGTCCTGTCTTTAGCTCTCTTCTACTCTTAATCTCCCTCCGGCAATCACATTCGTCCCTATGGTCTTCAACAAAGACACAACAGAACCATCCCGGGATGTAAGAGGCCACATTATTACAGACTTTAGGGCTAGAATGGGTCTTTGACTTAACCCAATGGCAATAGGAAAGGAATATTGTAAGGTCAGAAGAGAGGGCAATATTTTAAGATTTCTCTGGTCTTGGTTTTGGGGAGAGACTGGATTGGAGAAAGAGATTAGAAAACTAGGGACCCTTTGGGAAGTTACTGCTGTAATCCAGGTATGTGAGGGGGAGGGCTTAGACTCGGATGCTTCCAAGAGACGGAGAGGGGGAAAGGGAGCTAATGTTTTATAGGTATCTATAGTGTCCAAACCTATAGACAAATTTTATGAGTTTATTTGAGCCAAAATTGTGAGGATGTGTCCAGAAGCAGGATCTCAGCAGACTGAGAAAATGCTCTGGAGAACAGCAGTTCGGCAGCAAATTGTATACGTTAGAATTAAAGGAGAAGATGTAAGTTCCGGGGTGGGGGGAGGTCCACATAAAATCATCGGTGGTGGCTTAAGGAGGTGGGGAAGAGCAAAGTGGGGGAATCTCTAGGATTGGATAAAAAGCAAAGCACAGAAACACACACTTCTTTTACATTGGTAGGTAGAGGACAGCTAACATTTGACATTGACAGCCCACGGAATGGTATGTAGACGACAGGATAGCGGTGAGGAGTCTCGTGGTCTCGTGCTCTGGTGGTCTTGTGTGCCAGTGCCAGCCATTGTACCTCCGAGGGGTCTGGAAAAGAAAATGACATTTCAAAGGTATGTTATCCCAGATGCATAAGAACAATGGGCAGGGATCACTTAAGATCAGTTTGACCTTTGCTAAGGAAGCGATAGGGCTATGATCACCTGCCATGACCTGCCCCGTCAGGAATTTACGATCAGACCATCTTATGTGGTTACTTTTGGTCACCGAACTTGTCAGGCCTGCCATGCGACCCCCCTGAATCTGTCAGGTTTATTACATAGTCCTTTTTTTCATTCACGATAGCGTGCCCCTTTATGTATGCTTCGATTCTCACAGCAGTCCTGCAAGGAACATATTTTTACCTCCATTTCACAGATAAAAAAAGCTCAGAGAGGTTAAGTGATTTGCCTAAGGTCACACAGCAAGTTTGTCACCAGGCTGGGCATATAAACCCAGGTGTCTCTGAGTCTAGAAATCAAATGGAAGGAATGAATCTGTGAAATTATTTAATATAAAGCTTGGCAGGACTTTATGATGGAACGAATAGAGGGGATAAAAAAAGAGCAAGGAACGTAATACACTGGAGAAAACTGGGGAATTTTGGAGAGTGAGTTAGTGTGGGTGGTAAGTGGTAGGAAGATAATGAAAATATGGTTTTCATCATATTGAGTCTGGGATGGTAAAGATGTCTCGTGGACAGATGGAAATATTGGACTGGAGTCAGGAAGGGAGATGAGGATTTGAGGGGCATCAGTAAAAAGGGTGAGTGGCCAGCTGAGTGGTCAAGGAGATGCAGGTGACCAAAGGCTGCGACTAGTGACATGTGGGAGTGTTTTCCCTGCTTTATCGAAAAGGCGCGGTGGCATTCAAAGTTCCTTTTCCCAGTTCCTTCAGAGATATTTCTGTAACTTTTGATTTATTTCTTTTGATTTATTTCTCATAACTTTTATTTCTCTTAACTCCATTTCTCAAGAAAGGAAGGATAGTCAGGGAAGCCACTGGAAATAAACTCCCCAGCAAAGCTCTTGTCGGCAGTCAGCCAAGAGAGACTGGGTAGACCAGCAGGTGAGCAGCTGCAGCTTACCTGGCTTTGGGCAGAGCGCTGGTTCCGATCTCAGGTGATTGGCAGGAGGAGAGGGTGAGCTGACCTAGGGAGTGCCAAGCTATGGGGTGGTGGCAGGGTAGTTTGTGCTCAAAATCCATTTGTCTGAAAGGACAGAGCTTTGTCAAGTGTTGGTCATGGAGCTGGCATTTGGAATTTCAGCTTTTTTTTTTTTTCCTTGTAAGATCCAAGCGAAACCAGGATGAACCAAACTAATTTTTCCCTTTTGCAATGCATTTGTTTGCCCCTGCTCTGCTGTTACAACCATATAATTGCAACCAGATTTCTTTCTCGTTAATACATTGCAAAACAGACCTAGAAGAACCTGAAAACACAGTATGTACCCAGCTGAGACATTGTCTTGGTTCACACAAATCAAGGCATCCATCAGCATTCCCTTAAACTCCTTCCAAACACCAAGCTCTTGTACAAATAATTCCTCTGCCAGGAAAGCCCTTACCCTGCACAGCTCGGTGGGTGAAATGTCACTTCTTTAGCCAAGGACGGACCTGCCTGAGCGGCTCCATCCCTCTCTCATGCCTCTCTCTTCTGTAGAGTCCCAGTTGTAAGTTCACATTTGTTTGTAATTTCACACTGATTGTTTCACTCCTCACTGGGGTTGGAAGCTCTAGGAGCGCAGGGCCCCTGCCTGCTTTCATTCCGACCCTGGGCATTGTGCCTGCACACTTGGCCACAGCCATTCGGGTCCGATAGCTGACTTTGCTGCCAGATATCTAGATTCCACATGTAGGGATTGCTCCATTACCAGAGGTACTTCCCTGACCCCCTACATCTGGGGAGGAGGTTATAAACCCTCCAAACTTATTTTCAGTGTTTTATGTGCAAAAACAAATGTGCATTTGGATTAGAGGAGAGTCCAGAGTTTTCATCACATTCAAGGTTAAAGATTCTTTCCTGTGCAAGATTCCTCAACAGGAATCACTGGCTTTCTTGCTGTCCCCCAAATCTTCCTTGATTCTTCCTTCCTGTTCCTTTCCCCTTTCTGTTTTCCATGGCAACCTCTCCAATTATTGAGACTTCACCCAGTGGGATATCTGTCATTTTTGTCTGCCCGTCACCCTTCTCTTCACTTGAAGTAATATAAATTACCTTTTTCTTTTAGAAACTAACACACACACACACACACACACACACACACACAGAGTGAGGCTGCCAATGGAAAGGCCCCACTAGGGTGAACATGTGACCTATACTAGCCAATAAGAGTGTCTCATTTTCCTGGTTCTCAAGCTTGGTCGGTTGGAAGCAGGAAGGTGTGTCACACACAGGACCAGTGAAGGCTTTTGGGGGGTTTGAAACACATGCTGGGGGGAAAGTGGCAGGACGGAAGTCCTGGTCAATTCCTGGAGCTGCTGCCTGTGAGGACAATGCAAGTTCACACTCCTGCTGGTGGCCATCTTTGCTACCACATGGGAGGACATCCCTTGAGAAGGAAGCCAACAGAGAGGAAAACGGAGCCAAGCGATGGAGAGAGAGGGCGTGAGGAAGAGGGAATGGGGGAGTCTGTCCTGATGGCAGAGCCTGAGCCTTTGGATCTCGTCATGACTTAAAGCTTCACCTGCCCTGAACTTTTCCACTTAATAGGCCGATATAGTCTCCTTTCTTGGTCAAATCAATTGGAGTTGGGTTTCTGTCATTTATAACCAGAAAAGCTCTTACCAGTTGTCTCAGTCAGCTCAGGGTTCGTAACAAAACACCATAAACTGCGTGGCTTAAATAACAGATCTTCGTTGGTGTGTGCAGCTGGAAGGAGCGAGAAGCACGCTCTCCGGTGTCTCTTCTTATAAGAGCACTAATCCCACCTTGAGGGCCTCACCTTCATGACCGTATCTACACCTGCAACCTCCCGAAGGCCCCATCTTCCAATACCATCATGTCGAGGGTTAGGTCAGAGTCAGCTCAGTGGCATATACTACACATGTTCACCGTAGCATCGTTCACAATAGCCGCAAGGCAGAAACAGCCTTAATGTCCACTGACATGGATGGCTTAACAAAAGGTGGTACATACGTCTAACAGAATATTCTTCAGCTTTAAATGGGAATGAAATTTTGATACATGCTACAGCATGGATGAACCCTGGAAACATGCTCATAAGCCAGACACAAACAGACAAACACTGTATGAGTCCACTTACATGAGGTCCCCAGCGTAGTCAAATTCATAGAGACGGAAAGTAGGATGGTGGTTGCCAGGGTCTTGGGGGAAGCAGAGGACGAAGGGGGTTGGTGTTTAATGGGTATAGGGTTTCAATTTGGGAAGACGAAAAAATTCTGGAGATGGATAGTGGTGAAGGCATTAAGTAATTTACAATCATGTGGATGACTTAATGCCACCGAATCGTACACTTGAAAATGGTTAAAATAGTAAACTTGATGTTATACGTATAGCTTTTTATTGTAGTAAAACACACGTAATATAAAATTTACCATCTTGACTATTTTTAAGTGTATAGTTCAGTTACGTATATTTTACCACAACAAAAAACAAATAGAATAAAAACTGATGATATAAGAAAAACAACCAAAGATTTCATGACCAGTGTCTTTATTTGGTGCTCTCATTATTTCTCTAGCGAACATCAACATGCAGAGGCTTTCTATGCGTTCACGTGGAACTTTGGTTTGCCTGCCCCATGAGAGCTAATGTCCTCAGCTGTGGAATCGTCTACCACAGGGGATTTTAGGGACATAATCCTCACAGTGGGAGAGGAAATATTTTCCAGGGAGCAGATGAAGGAACTGTATACGAGCACTCACTGGGTTTGGGGAGATGATTGAGGGGCCCAGCGGGAGAGATGGTGTGTGTGAGACGTGGAATGGGGGAGGAGCAAAGAGGTCGATCACGTGGTCCTTGTCCCCTTCACGGGCTCTTTCTGTATCTCGCAGCGCCACCCCCTCCCAGCTCCCCCCACGTTCCCGCTCTCCTCAGCCCCAGGTTGAATGGGGAGAAAAGGAACATGCCACTCATGCCCCAGATGCCCACGCCAGCCTTGCACCCGGTCCCCCATTCCCCCGACGTATCGGGAGGACGGCTCTGCCAGCGCCCCACCCCTCCCCCTGCACGTGCTCCTGCTTATCCAGAGGCACCTCCGCTGTGTTCAGGTTACTGCTGGGAAGAGGTGTGTTGGTGACAGTTTCCCCCACTCCTATGATAACCTCCCTGCCCCCCTCTTTCCCCTCGCCATCCCCTACTCTCTCAGATTTCTCCATCTCTCCCCTGACCTTCTCCCCTCTGTTTTGTTTACATTACCACTCAACCCACTTGGCTTCCATTTTGTTTTAATATGGGGTCGGGAGCTGAAAGAAGGGGTGTTCCCCTCCCTAGGAATTGCTGGGGCCTTCAGCAGGTTGTAGGCTCACCTACCTATGTGACCTGTTGACTTGGTCACTTCCATTTCCTGGGAGAGGCCATCTCACCTACTTCCTCTTTCAGATGACCTGGGGTGGGGAGTAGACCCCTGGGGGAGCCTCTCATAGGCAAACCAGATTCAGGAAAACCTCCTTTTCTGGAACCAGTGGGTAGGAGTTGCCTTAAGGCTCCTCTAAGAATCTTTCTTTCTTTTATCGGAGATGCATCTAAAATAGATTTGAAGTTTACCTGTGGCAGCTGGAGTCCCCACTGTTAGCAAGTAAGGAAAAGGAACCATCAACTTCTTTGCCCCCCCATCCCCCCGCCCTCCGTGTTGGGTGGGATAGGACAGAAGCTGGGAAATACCACTGCTACTGATGATGATAAAAAGAGCTTCCCAGGCAGAATCCAAAGAAGCTGCCCGCAAGTTTGTGAAAGAGCCTACCTGCCATAACTCTGCAATTAAAAATAGCCAGCAAGAGGAGGGCGTGCCGGTGCACCTCCTTTGAGGATGCAATCGGACAAGTTGGAGGCTCGGAGGCTCAGAGGCTCGCAGTTTGCTCCCACTACCTCTTCAACGGCTGCTAAGCAGTTAGCGCCAAGGACTCTTGGCTCCCAGCCGCTCTTGGTAAAGAAGCTGAGAAGCAGCAGCCTTGGCCGCCGCCCAGCGGCCCCGTCTATAATCTTCCGGCTCAACGTGGCTTACACCAGATCCCCGCAGCTGCAAGAGGCTGGCTCAGGCTGCCCTGAGAAGCCAGCCCTGCGACTGGTGACTCACCAAGGGAGCTGGGGGTGGGACTTAGGGCCTGAGGGGCCAGCGCTGGTGACAACCGAGTGCTTTTAAGGAGAAGACAGGAAGCTGAGTCCTGAGTACAAGCCCAGCAGCAGAATTGCAATCTAATGAATTCACAGTAATTTCATGTGTGTCACCGAATCCTCCTTGTGGGTTTAGACAAGCAGATCCCCTGCTTGTTGCTTCCTAAAATGCCGTCTGAACCAAGGTCTAGATTCCACAGCCAAGTGACCCCTCTTTCCTTTCCTGCCACCGATCCCATCCCCGCCCCCAAGCCCAAGCAATTATACAAGAGCATCCAGAAAGATGTGGGTGGAGATTTTCCTTTATTCGGTTTTTTTTTTTTTTTTTTTGGTTTTGGTTTGTTTTGTTTGAAGAGGAACAACCAGAGCAAAAAGATGGTGCCAGTGCACCGGGCATCAGAATGACCCCTGCACGTGCAGGACACTGGTGGGCGCACGCTCTGGATCTGGCGATGGACGGATGTCCCCCTTGAAGACAGTGGGCCCACAGGTGCAAAGCCCCCTTCTTCCTCCCCATTTTTAATTTCAAGATCCCCACCCCTACCTACCCCAGGTAGCCTTGTCATTCTAAATGAGTGGATCTCCTTGCAAATTGGGCTTTTACTTCTGTAGGCTCTGAGGCACCCCCCCTCAAGTAATAAACATGCATCCCCTAGAGATAAAGGGAAATAGACACAGGGAGCTAGAACACAGAGAGACGGCACGCTTCGTCTGTCAGCCTCCAGCCCGAGAGAAAGGCTGCCTTCCACCCTACCAGTGAGAGGTGGAAAGGGTGCAGGGACCGCATCCCCTCTCCTGTCCCCCGCAGGGTCCGTGCTGTGCCTACGAGATTTTAAACAAACCTCTTGGGAAGAAGACGTTTGGGAGCCAGCTGATGCAGAGCTCAACTAAACACGTAAACCACAATTTCCTTCTTCCTCAGTTTCTGTTCAACCCAAAGGTCTCATCCTGCTCTCCCAACGGCCCCGGGCCTGGCTGGGAGCCTCCCCCGCAATTTGTGGGCCCTGTGGAAACTGCTGAGTGGCAGCGGCCCCTCGCCACCCAGTTCCCTGCATTCCCCTAGGGTGGTCTTGGGTTTCTCTCAGCATCTCTCCCCGTGGTCTGCTGTGATGTCCTGACTTGGAGGAGCCCAGAGTGGCCGGGGAAGAGTCAGGTGCCCTTGCTTTCTGTCCTCTCCTCATCGGCCGTGTGGGCGTTGCTGACGGTGCGAAGCTGGCCCTGGGCCGCAGGCTTCACCGACAGGACCAAGCGTTTGCGGAATGTCTCACAGAGCACGATGTACACAAAGGGGTTGAGGCAGCTGTTGGCGTAGCCCAAGCTGATGGCCGCGTTGTACAGGTAGACAAAGGTGAGCGTCGGGCGGCTGATGGACAACTGGGTCAACTGTAGCACATAGTAGGGCGCCCAGCACACAAAGAAGACCAGGCAGATGGCGATGGCCGTGCGGGTCACCCTCTTGGTCCGCAGCCGGATGCTGCGTTGGGAGGCGGGAGCCACGGAGGATGTCATGCGCTGTAGGATCCTCACATACGCGGCCGTGATGACCACGAAGGGCAGGGCAAAGGCCAGGAAAAACTGGTATAGGGTGAACCAGTAGAGGTCAGTGTCTGGGTTGGGCAGGCGGATGCCACAGCCCACTGTGCCCCCCGGGAACGGGATGAGCCTGGCGTAGAGCCACACGGGAGTGATGCTGATGAAGGAGAGGGCCCACAGGAGGCCGATCACCAGGGTGGCCACAGAAGGCTTCCGGAACTTGGTGGAGGAGATGGGGTGGACGGTGGCCAAGTAGCGGTCGATGGCCATGGCGGTCAGGATGTAGGTGCTGGTGAACTGACTGTTGGCGTCCATGGCTGTGATGAGGGTGCACATGGTCTCTCCGAAGTGCCAGACGCCGTTTCCCATGAGCTGGTGGATCATAAAGGGCATGCCCAGGAGAAAGAGGAGGTCCACCACCGAGAGGTTGATGATGAAGATGTCGGGGACATTGCTGCACCAGTGCAGCTTGGACTTCTTCACCACTGCAAAGATGACCGTGGAGTTTCCCACGATGCCCAGGAGGCAGATGGTGCCGAACACCGAAGGCATGATGATGTTGATGTAGGAGACACTTCCTGTGCGAGCAGGGGGCCCTGGGGACAGGAGGAGCAAGCGTCAATCGCTAGATGTGGACTCTGCTCAGGCCTGACATCCTGCTGGCGTGCTCAGCCTGCGTCCTCCCTGCCATTCCAGCTCAGGGCCCACCGCTCATCTGGAATCCTCTGCTGCCACGCTCCGTCCCTGCTCCGGTGCTGACCCATCCTGTCCCCTTGCCCTCCTCCACTGGCTCCCTGGTCAATCCTACTGGATTCTCCCATACCACCCGTTAGTCGAAGGACCCCGTCATTTGTCTCCTGCATTGTCTCAGAAGACACAAAGTCAACAACCACAGCTGTCTGCAGAGAATTCTGTGGGCCCTGGGCTTCATCAGGAAACCTCAGAAGGACAGGAAGTGTGTGTGTGTGTGTATGTGTGTATATGTGTGTGTGTGTGTGTGTGTGTGTGTGTGTGCACGCGTGCACGCTCCCATGTGCATGTACTTTGTCTTTTCCTATTTGCAGCCCTGATCATTTCATTTTAGAAATCGCTGGTTGGAGCTGTGCACCGACTCCTGGGCATCTCTGTGGGCGACTGTCTTGTGGAGACTTCTGCCCCTCGGGCCTGCAGCCCGCCCCTCTCCTGGGTTCCTGTCGGGGATTTCCTTAGGCCGCACCTTCTGAGCCTGGGCTCCCAGGGGGAGCGGAGACCAGAGCTGCATGTTGCAGCCCAGCCGCCTGGGAATTTTTTCCACATAAACCTTTCCTCTTTTTCCTCCCTTCCCTTCTCCCTCAAAGCTAGAATTCCAGGGCATCTCAGCTCTGGAAATGTCAGGCGGATTCATTCACCAGGAAAGTTAACCGCTGTGAGTTATCCCTGCCCACAGCCTTTCTCAGGGGCCAGTCAGAAAGGCTCAGACCCCATTACCGTCGCTGAAGGGGATCGGGGACGAGGAAGCCTCCGGCCGCCTCAATCGCTGAGTAAAGAGCCGAGGGGATCGGGGACGAGGAAGCCTCCGGCCGCCTCCCCACACGCTATCCTCCAGCTTCTCTTTCCAGCTTTTCCAGCCCGGAATTTTTTCTGCAGAGCATATTTGGAACTTATCTCAGCATGACTCCACCGCTGGCCACCATCCCTTGTCACTTTTGACTGTGCCTTTGCCCCTGCCCCTCCTGCCCCTGCCTGTCCCGCGCCCTTCTCCTCTTCCCCTCTGGGCAAGCAGACTGCAGATCTCGTCCCCAAGAACTGTCATAAAGTTTCCCAAGCAGTTTGGCTGAGAGGTGAAACCTTCCCATTTCCCACCCCCAGCGCCAAGGAGGCAGGCTCCCCTCAAACCCTACTCACCGGCAGAGGTGAGGTTGTCCGGGCCGTTTGAGGTGTTGCTGGCATTGGGGCCAGTGGGCAGCAGCGAGGCTTCCAGGTCCATCCTGCGGGTGCCCGGTCGCCCGCTGGCCCGGCTGCCCACGCAGGCTGCGGCAGCCTCTAGCGCCCGCCCGCCTTGTCCTGGAGCATGAGCCGTGCAGCCCAGAAGGGGGTCTCCCCCGGCAGCCTGCAGCCTCTGCCACCTCCAAGCCCCACTGCTCTCCCCACTCCCTTCTTCCCGGCTCCCACTGACATCACCTAGACACATTAACATTCGGAGGCAGATGCTCATTAACCTCTTCAGTGCCGTGCTGCAGCTCCCACTTCTGACAGCCTGCAGAGTCGGGGGCCCTGGGGAAGCCAGGAGGGGGCGGCTGGGGCAACCCCAGCAGGGGGCTTCCCTCCCTCTGGCACTTGAGGCTGTGTCTCCTGCCTTCGCAGGGAGCGAGTGCTGTTTGCTTCATGAGAGGATCCAGGTGTCTGTCAAGGCCAATGGGCTGCCTCCCACTGGAGGAAAGATAGAGCCTGGCCTGGCCCCTAACCCCAGGTCCGCGTGCCTGAGCCATGAGGAGGGGACAGTACGACTGTTCAGAGAGCTTGGGAATGGAAGGCTTGGGCTGCAGCATGCCTGTCCCCCAGGCCACCCCTCGGTCCCTTCATAGAGCCCCTATGGATTCCAACTCTGTTGCTGGTGAGAAGGCCGTTGCTTCTGAACCTGAGGAGTTGCTGGCTACTGAGCCTGAGACCAGCACTCGGAGGTGACTTAACGTCATTCCATGCCGGCAATGGCCAGGGTCTCAGGGACTGGAGGGTCTGCACAGGATCAGCATAGAGTAGACTCACAGAGGTGTTATTTTTCTAACTGCTCTGAGGTCGTTGAGGTTTTGCCTGGGACTCCTTGAGACACATTTCAGAGCGTCGGCCCCCCAAAAGATCTTCAGCCAAGAGCAGCCTTAGAGGGCAAAGCTCCGAGGGAGTTCTCTGCAGAGGCATCCTGCGGTCAGCCAAGCGCTGCCACCATACCCACGACAGACAGAGGAGCTGGGGGTTCAAGGTCACCACAGCCTGATCCTTACACCCTTCTTCAGTCTTATTTATTTGCTTCGCCCAACAAATATTTATTGAGCACTTAATACTTGCCTAGGTTCTGTTCTAGGTTCTGCAGTTAAAAAAAAAAAAGTCCCTGAGTCACTGTCCTCATGGAGATAACATTCAAATTGGAGAGGAGACAGAAAACAAATCCAAAAAAAAAAAAAATTATGATACTGGTGACCAGTGCTATGGAAAGAGGTTGCTGTTTCACACGGCAAGGCCTCTCTGAGGAGCGTTTTGAGCACAGGGTCCTGGAGGAAGCGAAGAAACATGTTTAGAAGAAGGTGGAGGAAGGGCATTCCGGGACGCGGGACTGGCCGGCGCAGAGCCCCCGAGGCTGCAGCGCCCTGCGCGTCTGTGAAGTTCGGTGTGGCTATAGGACAGCCAAGGAGAGGTGAGCAGGAGGTGACATCAGAGAGGGAACAGTAGGAAGGCCAGGTTCTGCCAGGCCTTGTCAACCATTCTGAGGACTCTGGCTTTTCCTTTAGGGGACATGGGAGTCAGTGGAGGGTTTTCAGCTGAGGAGAGACACGATCCCATGTTTTAAAAAGATCAGTCTGCTTCTGGGTAGTAAAGGAACCAAATAGAAAAAGAATTTTGGCTTGGGTTCCCTCGAAAGCCAAGCCTGAGACAAGGACTTAGGTGCACATGGCCCTTCTGAGAGACGACCCCAGGAGGGTCATGAGGGAGTGGGGACATGCAATAGGAAAGGAGAAAAGGGTGCATTATCAGTGCTGCCGCTGTGGGCGACAGGAGCTTGAGCTTACCAGGATCTTTGAACAGTGTACAGACTGTTCCCCAGAATCGTCCACCTGAAGGAGAGGAGGCAGGAGCACTTACCCAGCTGTCCCTGCACCCCACCAGTTGAGGGTTGCCCCTGGGGTGTTACCTTGCACAGGTGGGTGCCTGGGCAGAGCAGACTCTGATAACATTGAGCTTCGATGGGGCAGAAAGCAGGGAGATGGGCAGCTCACACTTGAGGCAAGACGCTGTCGGAACGAGGTCAGACGAGCACACACACAACTGTCTGCGGCAGCTGGAGTTGAGTCAGGCGTGGCCAGAGGAAATGTGCCTCCTCCGGCAGAGGTCCCTGGCTTTTTAAAAAATTAATAATCATTTTTTATTTTTTAGTTAGAGTTGGCATACAGTACTATATTAGTTTCACGTGTACAACATAGCGATTAGATATGTGTATAACTCACGAAGTGATCACCCCAGTAAATCTAGTGCCCCTATGGCACCGTACATAGTTATTACAATATTGTTAGTTATTACAATATTGTTAGCTTTATTCCTTATGCTATGCTTTACATCTCCATGACCATTTTGTAACTACCAATTTCTAGATCCCTTCCCCCCTTGTCACCAACTCCTCCTAATCTCCCTCCCACCTGGTAACCCTCAAAATGTTCTCTGTATCTGTGAGTTTTTTATGCTTTTTTGTTTGTTTATTTTGTCCTTTAGATGCCACATATATATGCAATCATTTGGCATTTGTCTTGCTCTATCTGACTGACTTTACTCAGCACACTACCCTCTAGGTCCATTATGAAATATCTTTTTCCATCCTTTTATTTTCAGTCTCTATGTGTCTTTTAATCTGAAGTGAGTCTCTTGTAGGCAGCATTTGTAAGGGTCTTGTTTTCTTATCCATTTAGCCTGTAACATACCTTTAGACGGGAGCATTTAATTCTTTTCATTCGAAGTACTCGTTGATAGATATGAAATTATTGCCATTCTTTATTTAGACTTTTGATGGATTTTTTTTCTTCTTCTTAAAGAAGTCCTTTCAACATTTCCTGTAACATTGGCTTTGTGGTGATGAACTCCTTTAGCTTTTTCTTGTCTGGTCAAGGTCTTTTATCTGTCCTTCGATTCTAAATGATAACTTTGCTGGGTAAAGTAATCTTGGCTGTAGGTCCTGGGTTTTCATCACTTTGTGCCAAGCCCTTCTCGCCTGTAAAGTTTCTGTTGAGAAATCATCTAACAGTCTGATGGGCATGCCCTTGTATGTAACTAATTGCTTTCCTCTTGCTGCTTTTAAGATTCTCTCTTTGAATTTAACCCTTGGCATTTTAATTATGATATGTCTTAGTGTGGGCCTCTTTGGGTTCATTTTGTTTGGGACTCTCTGAACTTCCTGGGGTTGTATGTCTATTTCTTTTACCAAGTTCGAGAAGTTTTCCATCATTATTTCTTCAAATAGATTTTCAATTTCTTGCTCTCTCTCTTCTCTTTCTGGTACCACTATGATGCAAATGTTGTCAAGCTTAACTTTGTTCCAGAGGCTTCTTAAACTATCCTCGTTTTTTTAGGTTTTTATTTCTTGTTGCTGTTCTGATTGGGTGCCCTCTGCTACTCCATCCTCTATGTCATTGATTTGATCCTCCACTCTATTGATTCCCTCTAACGTACTCTTCATTTCAGATACTGTATTCTTCATTTCTAACTGGCTCCCTATTATGTTTTCCATCTCCATTTTTATGTTTTTTCTCTCTTTGTTAAAGTTCTCACTGAGTTCATCTACTCTTCCCCTAAGTTCCTTGAGCATCATTATAACTAGTGTTTTGAATTCTTCATCTGGTCTATTGCTTGTCTCCATTTTGGTGAATTCTTTTTCTGAAGCTTTGTTCTGTTCTTTCATGTGGGACATGTTTCTTTGTCTCCCCATTTAAGCTGCCTCCCTGGGTCTGTTTCTATGTATTAGATAGGGCTCCTAAGTCTCCCAGTCTTAGTAGAATGGCTTAATGCAGTAGATGTCCTGTGGGGCCCCTTTGCACAGACCTGGGAGGGGTCAAGTTGCAGGCCAAGTTCAGCCGCAGCCTGTGCACTTACAGGGCCACCTGGTAAGAGTCATCAAACAATCCACATATGTCTGCCACCCGTGCTGGACTTATAGGTGCCTGGAGGGGCCAAGTCAGAAACCGAGGCCAGCTGCCACTGGTACGTGGCTTGGGGCTGCTCAGCAAGAGAGACAGGGCACACCAAGGCTAGCTGCTCCTTCTCTGGGTTTTCTTAGCCTTTGAAAGATTTTATGAAACTTCGCAGCAGGAGCCAAGACAGCCCGTTTGTATGGAACAAATCACTGGAAGTGGCTTGGGTGGCCCACAAGTTGGGAGAGACAGAATCTCAGGGAATCCCCTGGGCAGAGGGACTTGTGTTATCTAGGTTGGTGGCACCTGCGTCTGCAGGCTGGGAGAGGGATAGGGCTCAGCAAAGGAACAATGGCTTCTGGCTGCATCTCTGTCTGGGAGCCAGCCCCTTCTCCAGCCCTTGCCCTGAAGCCCGACAGCTCAGTGCCTACCTATATGTCCCCGGCGACCCATGAGCAGCTGACCCAGCACTGGAGCTCAGCGTGAGGAGGCCATCAGCGAGTAAGGCTGGGTGTGGGCCCTCTAAGAGGGTCTCCGACTCCTGTAGCCCTCTGTCTCCCTCAGCCTCAACCTCCGCTGACGTTGTGGGGACTTCTCTTCCCGGCACTGGCACCCTGGGCTGGGGAGCCCTTGCTCCTCAGGTCCCGGAGGTGGCTCAGCAGCTAAGATAGCCCTCCCAATTCTCGATGGCCACACGCGGTTGTGGGACCTAGCCGTTTTGCATCTCTGTCCCTCCTACCATTTTGAGGTGACCTGTTATTTGAGGTGACCTAGTTGTAGGGCTCTTATTCAGTCAGACCTCTGGCGACTCCACAAATTGGTTGCTCTGTAGTTCTGTTACGATTTTAGTGTGGTCACTAGGAGAGGCATGCACAGCCACTACCTTCTACGCCATCTTGAATCCCGTCCCCAGCTCTGACTTTTACTTGTTCTCCTTCCACTGAGTGTGATGCAAGCAAGATAGTTTCCACAGGCCACAGCTTGCTGCAAAGCCAGGTGCTGGAATTCAGAGCTTTACAGTTGAAATCACCAAAAGCCCCAGATAAGGTCAGACTGCCCGCAAACTCCTCCTGGGGACAAAACTTTTGACCTACTCTCCTTCAAGCCATCTATCTGGGCTGTTGCCATGTTGTTCAGCCCTGCCCAGCAGAGCCATGAGAAAGACCAAGCCTGCATACAGCAATGAACCCTTTTTCCTCCCAGCCATGTGCCCCTATGCATGCACCACGCCCTGTCCAGGCCTCCCCAAGTGTTTGGTGTATCTCCCTGACTCCCCGGTGCTGATATCCACCTGTCCTGTACTTTTCAGGACTTGGCTGTCATCTGCATGTTTCAAAGGCTCACTGGGGTCACTACATCTGATTCCCACTTGTTCCCCTCACCCCTGCCTTGCCTCTTCCATTATACTCCACCGAACAGCGAGAGTATTCTTAAGATAGCAATCTCATCACCCTACTCCACTGTGGAAACACATTAATGGCTCCCGATTGCTTTCGAAATAAAGTTAACCTCCCAACAGAATGTATTAGACATGACATTTTCCTAGTTACCCAGAAGTTGACACCCCCAGAAAATCAAGGCTTTGAGAAATTCTTTGGGAGGGTAAGTACTCGCATCTCTAAAAAGCCCTTGGTGAGAGCTGCTGGTGGGACAAGCAGCAGCTGAAGTGGGCTTCCTCATCTCAGTGGGGATGTGCAGACCCGGGGTCTGTGGAAAGCAAGTAGCAGCACTCCATTTCCAGAGAAAAATGAGCATGGTTATTATAATAGGCAGGGCCAGTTGAGTTACCAGAACGTCTGACCTGCTGAGACTGATGTGGCTAATTGATCATGAGTCTCTACAACCAAAATGTCTGAGCCACCCATTTGCTAAGTTTCTATTTGATTTGTATACCTGAAAAAAACTGTGGGTCTGGTACACAGAGGTCTGACTTTAGCTGCAATTGTTGACAGCACCAGTCCCTGCACTGACTCCCAAGCCTGACTCAGTCACTGATCCGGACCCTTGGAAGGGGAGGAAGAAGAGGAAGCTGGATGAGGCTGCGGCAACATGACAAGTATGCGCAGTCATTCCTCAGTAGCCACAGGGGCTGGTTCCAGCACGCCCGCGAATGACAAAATCCACGGACGTTCGAGTCCCTTATATAAAATGTGTACAGTCGGCCCTCGGCACCCGTGGATTCCCAAATGTGGATCAAAAATACTGTTTTCGATTTGCTGTTGGTTGAGTCCGCCGATGCAAAACCCGGGAATGGAGAGGGATGACTGCATGTTTATTGAAAAAAATATGCATATAGGTAGAACTGTGCAGTTCAACCTTGTGTTGTTCAAGGGTCAGCTGTACTGTAAATCTGCCTCTGGCCTTTCCCCAGAGGGACCTGAGGCCGACGACCTGGGTAACGAGGCACAATGAAAATATTACCACTCAGGCCTTGTGCGGATAACCAGGCCATGACTCTGAGCTAAGATTAATTCCTGGTGACCCAGAACTTCTTCTGGGCTCTACTGGTCAGAGAGGGAGTTAAGGTGGGTTAAGTAATAAACGGAGTTTGACCAGAATGACTTCCCAATGGGCCCCGTGGGTCTCCAGACCTATTTCTTTCCCTGCCAGGATAGATAGCCCCAGCCACTCGCAGAGTTGCTGGATCGGCTTTTGGACTGGCAGAGTAAGGGATCTGATGACGAGAAAAGTCAAATGGAAATCCCTCCTTACCAAGGTGATAAGCCAAAAGCAACTCTGTACCCCTGGGGAGCCGAAGAGATTAATAATATCATCAAGGCCTTTAAAGATGCAGGGCCAGGGATCTGATCACATTCCCACCTCACTCCCAGTTCGGCTGGTGGAGAAGGCAGACGGGTCTTGGAGAATAGCAGTGGATTTCCATACACTCAATTACGTGGTGACTCCAATTGCAGCTGCTGTTTCAGATGTGGTATCATCGCTCAAGAAAGTAAATGCGGTCCCTGCCACCTGGTGAGCAGTTATTGATCTGGCAGATGCTTTTTCCTCTATTCCACGAAGCAGAGAAGATCAGAAACCCTGCTTCTGTGTGTCAGGGTCATCGGTGCACCTTCGCCATCTTGCGTCAGGACTTCATTCATTATGTCTTCTGGCAGTGCTCCGATTCTCGGATGTGGAACACTTTGTCATTACAAAAGCATTAGACAACGTCGTGCCGCTAGGGCCTGGAGAGCAGAAAGGGTCAGGTGCCTTAGATGTGGCATAAATGCCATGAAAATACAAAGGCCTGACATCTCAATACAGGTTTTGGGGCCCAGGGTTCTGAACATGTCATCATCTTCCCTTCAAAGAAAAGAATGGTTTACCTGACATCTGCTACCACAGAAGAGGCACCCCACAGAGACACGCAGTTGGAAAAGGGGGCAGCAATTCCCCAGAGGAAGAAGGACCAGTGTGGTGCTGGGATCGCAAAACCCGGGGGAGCCCGGTCCACCCAGTTAGACCCAGGTGCCCTGAGCCCAGGGACCAGGATTCCTAGTCCAGGCAGGCACAGCTGCATGGCAGCTGACGGGTTCTGAGTACACCCCGGGTCCCCTGCTCGAGCCTGGTGCCTCCCATTTAGATATTTGCATTGCACCCTGCACTTTCTGTTCATAGCAGTCATCGCAATTGCCATTGTGATGTGTAGTTGATTATTTAAGGTCTTTCCCTCACTGGATGATAAGTCCCATGGAGGCAGAGACCATGTCTATCTTACTCCTTGCTGTGTCGCTGGTGCCTAGCACGATGCCGGCATGCTATGGATACTCCATAAATGTTGGATGGATGAATGGCTAATAGAGGAGTCTGTGTGAAAACCCCTGGCTCAGAGGTGGGGAGAGGAGAGAGAAGCACACGCAATAGTGGCGGTGGTCCCCACCTGGAGGCTCTACTTAGCCCCAGTGCTTCCTGGCCAGCGTGGCAGCAGTGGCCACAGTGCCTGTGAGCAAGCAGTGGGCATCCCTCAGCTGGGAGGCCCCCCAGAGGCCACCGTCAGGCTCCTTCTGATTGTGAGAAAGACAAATGAGGTGACCTTTAGGCTCCAAGATTCCAGTCACCATAAGGGTTCACGAACACCCAACAGAAGCGTGGGAAGGCGGCTGAAGTAAAAACACCAGCATGAAATTCTGACACGTGCTGCAGCATGGTTGAACCTTGAAGACATTATGCTAAGTGAAAGAAGGCAGACACAAAAGGACAAGTATGGGATGATTCCACTTATGTGAGGTACCTGAAGCAGTCAAATTCATAGAGACAGAAAGTAGAATGGTGGTTCCCAGGGCCTGGCCGAGGAGGATGGGGACTTAGTGTTTAGTGAGTACAAAGTTCCAGTTTGGGAAGATGAAAAATTTCTGGAGGTGGATGGTGGTGATGGCAGCACAGCAACATGAATGTGCTTAATACCACTGAGCTGCAAACTTAAAAATGGTGAAAGTCAATTTTATGCTGTGCCTATTTTACCGCAATTTAAAAATATGTTATACAGTTTTTAAAAAGGAATGGGTATCGCATACAGTAATGCGGTTCAAAAACCTCTTATAAGATTTCAAAAGCCTAGTATAAATTGTATTCTGATAAATTGCAGCTTTGTTGCATGTTCAGTTAAATATCTTTCTGTAAGGAAAAATGAAAAACACCACTACCACTCTGGGCCTGAAAGATTCCAAGACATCAAGTCACACGGGGATGAGACGCTGCACTGTAGCATCTTTGGGAGCACAGGTCAAGGTAGGTCACCTGCCTGCTCCATGAGCACTCAGCCCTTGTGCTATCCAAGAGGGAATCGATTTTTTTTGCCTTTATCAAGTAGTTGGAATCCATATTGGACACCCATATCACCGCAGACCATAGGGGAGATAAACTGGCTTCACTTGCTAGAAATCATAAGCATTGCACAAACTTCACATAGACAGGACTGTTTCAGGTCTACTTTTCTTAAAAAGGAGCTGCGTGATATTTGAGTTGGATGCCAAGACAATTCAGTGAGAAGAAAATAGCCTTTTCAACAAATGATGCTAGGACAACTGGGTAGCCACACAAAAAGAAGAAGTAGGAGTTACCCTGCCTCACACCATATACAAAAACTAACTCAAAACCAACTAAATGAAAGAAACTAAAACTATAAAATTCTTAGAAAAAAATACAGGGTATATCTTCATGACCTGGATTTAGAGAAAACTCTAGATATGACACCAAAAGCAAAGCAACAGCAAAAAAAAAAAAAAGAGAGAGAGATAAATAGACTTTATCAAAATTTAAAACTTTGTGTTTCAAATGACACCATAAAGAAAGTGAAAAGACAACCATTCAATGGGAGAAAATCTTTGCAAATCATCTATCTGACAAGGGACTTGAAGAATTCTTACAACTCAATAATAAGGAGACAATCAATTTAAAAATGAGCAAAGAATCTAAATAGACATTTCTCCAAAGAAGATAACACAAAGGGTCAATAAGCACATGAAAAGATGCTAAACATCATTAGCCACAGGGGAAATGCAAATCAAAACCACAACAGGAGAACTGTAGTTAATGCCACTGCATTATATACTTATGCATAGTTAAAATGATAAACATCATGTTATGTATATTTCACCACACACACACACACACACAAACAATGAGATACTACTTCACACCCATTAGGATAGTTATAATTAAAATGACAGATAAGTATTGGCAAGGATATGGAGAAATTGGAATCCTTGCAGTCGTTGGAGGAAACATAAAGCCACTTTGCAAAACAGTCTAGCATGTCTTCAAAATGTTAAACAGAGTTTTACCATATGACCTAGCAATTCCAGTCTTGGGTACATACCCAAGAGAAATGAAAACAGGTCTACACAAAAACCTGTACATAAATGTTCATAGCAGCATTAATCATAATAGCCAAAAAAAAAAAAGGAAAAATACAAATGTCCATAAACTGAATGGATAATAAAATGTGTGTATCTGTACAATGGAGTATTTTTCAGCCATAAAAACTAATGAAATACTGATAACATGTTACTACATGGATGAACCTTGAAATCATTATACTAAGTGAAAGAAACCAGACACAAAAAACACCTGTCTTACAGTGCTATATATATGAAATGCCCAGAATAGGCAAATCTACAGAGGTACGAAGTAGATTAGTGATTGCCTAGGTCTGGGAGAAAGGTGGGTGTAGGGGAAAGGGGAAGTAGGAGTCCTTTTATGGGGTGATGAAAATATTCTAAAATTTATTGTGGTGATAGTTGCACCACTCGGAGAATATACTAAAAACTATTGAATTGTATGCTTTAAAAGGATGTGCTTTTTAGTTTGTGAATTATATCCCAATAAAGGTGGGTGCGTGTGTGTGTTTGGGGGGGGTGTGCTCTGGATACAGGAAGCACTGAGAAATGCACAGTCTCCTCTCTGGTTCCCCGGGCACATAGCTACTCCTTGTCTCCCTTTTTACCCTGCCTCCTGGGAACCTCATTCAGTTACACCTTGCCAACCGTTTGGAGGATATTGGGGCTGCCCAATGGGAACCACCTTGAATACTCTTTGCCAAGAGACTTCCTGGGAACACCTCCGACACCTGAACTGCAGTGCAAAATTGAATTTCAGCTAATTCTGCTAATGATATTGGAGTCAGTAACTTGGATGAGTTTACACCTTGGCTCTGCTGTTGACTTGCTGTGTGATCCAGTAAGTCCGCAACCTGCTTCGTGCCAAATGGCAGCTGGAGTAAAAACAAGCCTGCCTCGAGACTCTCCTTATTATGATTTTTATTTTTATTTTTGTTTTTGAGGCAAACTTACGGTAACTAACATTTGTACAGACTTTTTACACATGCCTTATCTCTTAGCTGATCCCCCGGGACAGATATGATCCTTAGTGACAGCTGTGGAAATGGAGGCTCAGAGAGTTGGGTGACTTTCCCAGAGCCATCTGGCTGGCACAGTCAGGCTTTCCAGACTCCAGCCTCTGTGGCCCTTCCTCTCTGCGGGGCTCCCTGGAGATGATGCGTTCTTCCTACTTCTAGAATGCCGGCTTAAGACAATGACTTTTAGTTGGTCTCAACCCCTGTGTTTTTGACCCTTGGGGACACCCCTCTCTGGCCATCCCTATTTGGCCGTTTGCCCGCCAGTGGCCTCTTCCCCACCTCGGTCCTGCAGCATCTGGGTCCCGATTTCTCCCAATCGAACAGGGCTGGGTTGGCTTGCTCTGTGACAGTGGGTAAATGTTTGCAGAAAGGACTCGGGTGGGGAAGAATGAGAATCCCCAATTTCTTATTATGGCGCACAGAACCCTTCATGATCTGGCCTCTGCCCACCTGTCGGGCCTCTTTTCCCAGGACCTCCCTATGCCCAGTGTCACATGTAAATAACAGCATTTCCAGAAAGCACCGTGCAAGCTCCAACTTTGGCACATGTTGACCCCTCAGATCTTTCTTTGCTCAGCTGCCTCCTAAGCTGTTCTTCGAGATGCAGCAGCAGAACCTCCTCCTCCGCGGCGCTCGCCCTGCCCTCCGTTCTGCTCCTACCTCATCTTCCACCGAACGTCTAGCAGGGCATCTAGTGCGGCAGATGCTGTTGGTGCCCTCCCAGGTCGCTCCCCCAGGCCAGTGCACCCAGCCTCCAGCTGCTGTGTTGGCTCTGAGGTCTCTCAGCTACCCCAGCTGGCCCCTTGATGGAGAATTGCCCTTGGCTGACAGGAGCCTCCTGGCCAGGGAGGTCGCCACCCTCCCCTTCACCCCCCATAAGCTGGCAGCCAAAGCCTGCAACAGAAGTAAAAATGGCCAGTCCCTTTGCCTCAGGGGAACCACCCTTGGTGCAGCTGTGCTCTGGAGCCCATGACCCTTTGGACCAGGCTAAGGCTAGACTTGACCTGAGACCTCCTGCTGGCGACTTCTTCCACCTGCTTTGTTCCTCCTTCAGGGGTATTTTCCTTCAATTACTCCCAGTACCCAGGTCCCTGCCATCATATTCCATTGTAATTGAGTATTTTCTCATTGTCTCCTACTCTAGACTCTGCAGGCAGGGATGACACCCCGCGTATTGTTGTGTCCGTACCTCCTGGTTGGGGTCCTGGCAGAGAGCAGGTGCTCTGTGTTGAATTCAGTACAGCTTCTAAGTGGTTGTGAGAAGCACTCCATGACATTCTGCACTGTCTCTCTCTCCTTCATTTCCTCTCCTCTTCTCTGCGATCCCTTCCTATCTATCCTCCCTGGTTAGACCTCCCACTCTATCCTCCCTGGTTCCCCACCCCCCCAAAAAACAAATGACAGATAGATTCCCTCTGTTCTGCTCCTTGCAACTAGATTCAAAGGAAAGAGATGGGCAGAACTGGAGGAGGGCCTGGAAGAAACACAGCCGGGCTGGCCACAGAGCAGACCTCCCTGGAAGAGCTGGAGCGGTGGCAGCTATGAGCACATCCCTGGGGACTGGCAGCATGAGACTGTTTGCCGAAAGCCCCACAGCCTCAGTGGGAGGCCTTTTCCCATCCCTGCTCTTGACTTTCACCTCTTTCTGTCTGTGCATTCTTAACTTCACAAATACTCTAGGAACAACAGTGTTCCCACTCTTTTTCATTCACTCCCACCCACTCACAGCACCAACCTACATCACAGGAGGAACGTCTTGCCTCAAAGGCTTGTTAACTTTCCAGGGAGCATCCAGCTCACGTAGGCGCTGAGTCAGTGCCATCTCAGCCGGCTGGGAGGCAGGTGTGCGAGGCTGACTCAGACGGAGCTGGGGCTGCTTAGCAGAGACCTCCAGCCACACAGAGCCAAGGAGTGGGATCAAATCCACCTGGAGAGGCTCACCCTGGGCCAGGCTCTGGGCTAATGCTCCCGGGGCTTATTTCCCCTAATTCCCCACAGCCAACCTGTAAGTCGCATCTGTTGTTTTTATTGTCACAGGTCCATTCTCATTCCCTCTAGAGGCTCAGTAGCCCCTGGGCTTCCAGAAAGGTTAACTCAACACAAGTGCATAGTAACTGACCCGGTAACCTGCTGATTACTCCAGGGCTGGGCAGGTGACCTGCCCAGAGCCAACGAGAGACCCTGAAATGCATGTTAAAAATTCTGGGACAAATACACTTATTCTTTTTTGTTGTACTTGAAACCGAGAGGATTTGGGGGTTAGAGCTGCTGACGTCAGCTTACTGTCAGGTGAAACCTGAGAATGAAGCCATCCCTGCAGAAGAAAGAGAGAGAAATGGCCAGAAACTAATCCCTATTCTATCCTTGAGTCCTGAATCCAGCCATACCTCAAGCTGGATAATACAAGGACTTTTGGACCTCTATGGCTCAATATATCCCTTTTGCTTAAATCAGTCTGGGTTGAGTTTTCTGTCACTTGCCTTTGAAAGAATTCTAATCAATACCAGTATCTACTACCATATTTAAGTAATTCTAAGATATGCTCCCCCCACTTTTAACCTCTGATGTTGGGAGTGTATCTTACAATCAATGGCAGCGAGCTGATGGAGCCACCATTGTTTGCAAATTTGAGATATTGAGCACAGCTGTTCATGTTGTCTTTGAATTAGGTACACGGTTGGTACTGCATGTACTAAATTTTGTGCTATTTAAAATGTCTTCAGAAACATCATATTGTGATTTAACATTCGGATAAACGATGATGTACAGAGAAAGGCAGGGATAAGGGAACAACAGAGATTGAAATTGATAATAGTGAAACAAAGTTTTCCCTTTGGAGGAATGACTGTTCTTTTCTTATAACGCAACAGCAGAACCTAAGATAGAAAGATAAACCCGGAACAGGAGTTGCGTTACATTTTGTTCCTAAGATATGGCTAGAAAGATTGACTATCATAGGCCAAGCAACGCAACAGAAGGCAGAAGAAATTGCAACTCACAGAAGAGATGAATTTCAAAGCGTTGAGGGTTGCTGTGACTGGTTCACGGCTGTCCAGGACAACTGTTAAGACACTGTGTCATAATGCAGTTGTTGGTGTGTTTTCTTAGCGGTGCATCTTATAATCACTGGAATACACTGTCACTCCTATGTTGCAGACGTGCTGTTAAAGTCACTTGCTCAAGGTCACAGGCTCATTATCATCAGGTTTAGGCCACAGCTGTAAGTTCTTTATTGTAATTCTCTTTAACTGCCCCAACCCTTCCATGAAGCATGTGACACACCAGGGTGAAACAGAGGAGGAACACCCTTGGAGGGGACTGGAACTTGGAGTCCAGGTACTGACCCACACTAAAGCACAGGGTGGTCCCCAACAGGGCTAGGAGTGAGAAGACTCAGGAGAGACCCGAGAGAGAACTTCCACCCACCCACTATGTGTCAGAGGAAGCTGAGCCCCATAGTGGTTTAGTTACAACAGGTTTATTTAGCCCTAATTGACCCATAACAAGACTGAAACTCGAGGGCACTCAGTAAATTACCTAAGGCCACTTGACTAGCAGAGCAGAGCAGAGCAGAGCCAGGCTTTGAAACCATGCCTGTCTTTCCACCAGGCTGCCCTGCCTCTCTTGCTATGCGTTTTCTCGTGGAGTGTCTGTTTTATTACTATTGCGAGGCACATTTTGTTCACCTGCAGGGAGCTGGTACCGTTGGCGTAATGTAATCATTTAGGTTGACTCTAATCAGTGATTTTACGGCTGCCGGTTTTTTTCTGCATTCTAGTTTTCTAAGATTTGCAGGCAGTGGGGCATTGAGTATCCCTATCTGTTCAGGCGAGAAAAAATAATCACTTCAGAATGAGTCAGTAGGAGGGCAGCACATAGAGAGGCAGGGAAAAAATTACTTGAGAACACAGTTCTAGTAGGTAGAACGTGGGTAGGGAGAGAAACCAGCCCAACCTTTCCACCAACTCAGAGGACAGACGGAGCCCCAACTAATAGCTGGAGTCCCTACCTTCCTGCAAGCCTGGCTGCCATCCGCAGGTGGCACTGATGTCATAAGGACCCTGCCTGCCTCTCTCTCTCCTCTACCTTTTGGTCCTGATGGTCATTACCGGGCTTTATTCCCAGTCTTCTCTTGCCACCTGACAGCAAGATGGTCACTAGAGGCTCCAAGCCTGCATTGTCTTTATAGCTTATGAAGTTAGAAGAGAATACAGAGCATCTTTTCCTAAGGACTATGGTGGAAGTCCCAGGGAACTACCTGATTGGCTTGTTTTGGTTACTTCTCTGTCCCAGGGATATGGAGTACTTTGGTCCAAATCGATTGTGTGGCCTCCTTGGGGACTGCGGAAAGGCTGAAGCCCACTGAAATCACATGGACTGAGAAGGATTTCTGAGGAGTAGGTGTGGGTTATTCCCCAGAAGTTTTACTGGGCCGACAAAATACATCCGGCTGACCTTATATGTGCCAACTCCTGGCAACATGGACACTCTCAACCAATCTGTTTCAGTCAGACTGCTTCTGGCTTCAAATAACAACGAAAAATTCAAATGAGCTTCAACAGTGAGGAAACGTGTCATGCCACACAACTAAAAACCCAGCGGTGGATCAGGCTTCAGGAGAGATACGAGCAGCTGCTCAAGAACGCCATGCAGGTGCCCGGTTCTCTCCATCTCTCCCCTCTGTCTTTCTCCGTGTCAGCTTCGTTTTAAGTCTAGTTCTCCTCCTGGTCACAAGGTGGCTACAGCAGTTCTGGATATCGCATCCAGATAACACCCTCAGTCTCCTTAAGTATCAGAAAGCTTTTACCCTCGCATCCCCCCTGCCCCGCCCACACACACACACACTGTGGGGGTCTGTTGTGTCTCATTGACCAGGGCTGAGTAACATCCCATTCCTAAACCAGGGACTGCCTGGGACATTATTGTAATTGGCTCAGAACAAATATTTCAGGGGGAAATGGAAGACTGGGAGTCAACAATGAAGGCCGCCTTACCCTCCTGGTGGAGGCAGAACCTGTAGATTAAGAGATTTAAACATCAATAACCTAAAATATGAGGGGAGGAGAGGTAAAAAATAGAAAATTTCTGTACGCTATCAAAGTCATCAGCTCAAAATAGGATGTCATATTTCATGGAAGCCTCCTGGTAACCAAAGGAAAAACTCGTAGTAGATATAGAAAAGATCGTGATCAAGGTGTCAAAGTATACCTGTACAAATAGTCGTCAGATCACAAAGGAAGTCAGCAAGAGAGGAAGCAAGGAACAAAGAATCCACAAAAGAGAAACGATTCAGGTTTCTACCCTCCAAAAACGAAAATGTTCATAGAAGCATTATTCATAATAGCCCCAAACTAGACATCGTCCAAATGTCCATCAGTCTGTAGAGGAGACAAACATGTCACCTTGGCAGATAATTATCCCCCAAAATGGAAATTTTCTCTATAAGTTAGTTTAGAACACTGGTTAAAGGACTCTGGGGTTACTAGCTGTGTGCCCTCAATATATTTACATTTCCTGAGCCTCACTTTTTTCTTCTCTGAAATTTAAACATGAATACCTACCTCTACACCTATACTGCGAAGTCAATGAGGTAATACAGATAATGTGCCTTAACTAGTGCTCAAAAACAGTAATTTCTGGGGTATCGGTTTTACTTGAAGAATTGGGGAATGTCATATAATTTAACAGGGAATTAATTTAATTATTTACTTTTATATATACAAAAATCACATCTGTACAATCACCTCACATATGGAAAAAAAGTATTTTGACCCCTACCTCACATCGTACTAAAAATCATTTCCAGAAGGGTTGCAGATCTGAAGTTAATATAAATAAATACCTTTTTAGAATAAAATATAGACGAACATTTTCATGACCTTGGAATAGGCAGAACTTTCACAAACAAGAAACAAAGAATCATAACTGAAAAAAATTATTAAATGAACTATGTTAAAACTAACTCTATTCACCAAAAGATACCATTAAGGGAGTAAAAAGAAAACACATAATAGAATAAGGTACTCTCAATACATATATCTGATAAAAGTCTCAAATCCAAAATTTAAAAAGAACTACAAATCAGTAAGAAAAAGACAACTCAACAGAAAAATGGGCAAAAGACTTAAACATCACACAAAAGAAGTCATACAAATGTAGAATAAACATATGAAAAGGGTCTTAACTTCATTACTTTACTCACTATGGAAACACAAATAAACAACAATATGACACCATTCCACTTGACTGGATAAAATATAAATATTGTATCATTCCATTTATATAAATGACAAAAGACAGGCAAAACTTACCTATGCTGCTAGACATTAATATGGAGTTACCTTGGAGTGGTAGCGAGTGGCAGGGGGCGTGAGAGGTGCTTTTGGGGGTCCTTGTAGTGTTCACTTTCTTGACTTGGGCGTTGGTCTAGGTGTGTGTTCCATTTGTGAAAATTCTTCGAGCAATACAGTTATGGTAAATGCACTTTTCTGTTCACTTCTGAAGTATATGTATATATCTATACATATATATATTTCGATAAAAGGTAATGGAACAAAAACAAAAATGGATATATCATGAAGTCAAACTCAAAATGTGCCTAAACAAAAGCTTTAAAGAAATTTCTTGCTTGTGCAGCCTTTTTAGCTACTCCAAGCAGGGGATACTCTTTCTTCTGTGAAGGTTCTTGGGTGGAAAAGTCTGGGCCCACTTCCGTTTTCCCATGGTGAGGTTTTGAGGGGCCACGTTCAGAAGTCCTCCATCCGAGAGCTTTGCCACAGGGCTGGGTTTCCTGGCTCCTGTGCCAGTGCTCACGGGATTAGGGTGAGGCAGGTGAAGCATGATAGGGCAAGTGCAGGGTCAGATCCTGTCTTTTCTGTAGTGTAAATATTGATTTTTTTTTTTCATCGTGAGGTTTGGAGACATTAATTTTGATATTTTGAAATAATGCATTGAGGTTTTGGGTTTTCTTTTTTCATGTCCAATTAATTGTGTCTTATTGTCCTCACCCTAGATTAGAACAGCCTGACCAGCTTTCATTTAATAAAGAAGAATCTCTCCTTGTTTTTATTTTTAAAACAAAATATCTACTCTCCAAGCAATGAGAACTTTCAGCTGGGTTCCACCCCTCAGTGTTTCCTCTTCTGTGGTCTAGAGTAGAAGGGGTTACAGCCCTAGACCACTAGGGGGCACCAAAGAACAGATTACAAAGCCTAACTCTTGGGTAAGGACATCCTCTTGGGAAGGCATTTGTTCCCTAGTCTGGATTCCTTTTCTCTGACAAAAAAAAAAAAGCCCAAAAAACAAAAAAACAAAAAACAAAAAAAAAAACCCCGTCCATTTTGTGATTCTCTGCCTCTGCCTCTCTATACACTCCAATCTCAAGTGGGTTCCAAATACGTGAGCCAAATTCAATATAAAAGTATGCTTCGATTCTATCCCGAAACTACTCAAATAAGATATTCAAATTGGTTGATCAGAAAGCCAAAATGGAACCTCACTGGGTTTGAGTTGGGCAGTCTTGTGTCTAAACCCTGGCCTGTGTGATGTGGGTAAGGTATCTTGGTAGGGTGACCAGCCTTATTGATTTACCTGAGGTTGTCCTGGTTTTAGCACTGAGAGTCCCTACAAACTGGGATAATTGGTCACCTTACTTGCTTGACCCTTAGTTTTTTTCATCTGTAGAATGGAAATATAATGTCAGTACCTACCACTGAGAGAATTGAATGAGATGATGATGTACATAGTAGGTGTTAAATTGAAAAAAAAAACAAAACTAGCTTAGTTTTGTTATCAAGTACTATTATAGATGGTTGCAGGCGTGGCCTATGTTCCTATAAAACCATTTATACAGCTCCAGCATTTTTTGTCACCTTGATCATGCATTTAATTCCAAAAATATTTGCTAAGTGATTAATATGTATCAAGAAATTGTTAGTGGTTTGAGGGTATGAGCACAATAAAAAATAATGGACATTCAAGGATGTTATGTTCTTCAGGGGACAAAGAAAGACAGAGAGTGTTTACAGACTATAAGGAAAAATGTAATCCAAGTTTACTGCCACCACCCTCAGCATATTTCTTATGCTGTATAATAGTTGTGGTCTCTCAACTTATCTCCCCACTCCAATTTCAGTCTCCTTCTATCCAATGGACTACCAGGTAAATCCTTGTAGGACACAGTTTGGGTCCTGTTTTCGAAACCCCAACACCTACTTTGACTGGGCATTCTTTACTTTTTACAACAGGGCCTCAAACAAACTTTCAAGCCTTATCTCTCAAACGAACCAGACAACTCCCTTGCTCAAACATGTCTCATGTTTTTCTTCCTCCATATTATTCAGTGTTCCCTAAATTGGAGTGCCCCACCTCATTCCTGCCTATCAAACATAAGCTCCTTCACGTGGCCTTACTGGGCTTTCCACCAGACACGAGTTCTCCCTTCTCTCATTCCTACTGTCCTTGCCGCTTTGTTCATATTAGTGTCATTTATGGACCCTGTTCTTGGTTGTGGGCAAGCATTGTCCATTTTACACTTCTGTATATTTCCTCTAGTTCCTTGTGTGTAGCTCACAAATGTTTATTGAATCACATCCAGAATTCTAATTTGAGTATCTCTACCCTGGCTTTGCTAGTTGGTAGCTGTGTGATATTAAGTTACTTAACTTATCTCTCTCAGTCTCAGTTTCCTCATCTGAAAAATGAGGATCATAACAGCACCCATCTCAGGATTTCCACAAAGGATGAAATAAGATAATGAATGCACTTAGGGTGCCGAGTACTGTGCTTGGGTGCAGTAGGAGCTATGGATTGTCAGAAAAGAAAAGATCCATTTAGGCTGGAGGAATAATGAAGTAGGATGTGACCTAGGAAGTGACTAGATGACCCACCCTAACGAAGACTTCAGAAGAAACGGAAGAGCAGGATTTGCTGAGGACAGGGCTGGTCAAGTCTCGGAAAGTACCTTTGGAGAGATTCCCCAGGAAGAGAGGCAAAGAAGAAAAGAACAGGCAGAGTAAGTTTTCCAGGAGTGTGGATCAGGAGGTTGGAAGGAGAGGTTTGCTGAAGATTTCTGTCACTGCGTTTGCCCCTTCCAGTAACAGCAAAAAATTTAGAAGTGGTGGCCAGTTAGATGGGTGACAGAATCAAATCAGCATGTGTTTATAGCAAGTTGCAGCAAAAGATGAAAATGGGCAAAATGACAACTAGGTGCTAATTATTAGCGGAGTTAAACTTAAAATCCTACATTTGTGTTAAAGAATTATCGAAATTCATGAAAGAGTAAATTTGGCTTAGTATCAGTTTCTGGGGAAAAAGCTCTCTAGGAAAAGAGCGGAAAGGATTGGTTATAAAGTCAGTTTAAGCTACTAAATTTGCTAATGCAATCATCTAGTGTACGAATGCAGGAGTCCCCAAACCCCAGGCCGCGCACCAGTACCAGGCTGTGGCCTGTTAGGAACTGGGCCGCACAGCAGGAGGTGAATGGAGGGCAAGTGAGCAAATCTTCATCTGTATTTGCAGCCGCTCCCCAGCGCCAGCATCACCACCTCAGCTCTACCTCAGATGATCAGGCCCTAGATTCTCATAGGACCACTGGTCCCTGATGCCAAAAAAGATTGGGGACCACTGCACTAAGGGATGTAGGGAGTCAGCCCAAGGTCTCACTGTGCTTTGTGGTGGTCAGATCACACCTGAGTATTTTATGTAGCCATATTTTGGCTGCACAGAACAGAAACTCAACTGAGAAAGGAATGTATTGGCCCACTTGAGCAGCTGACCCAAATGGTGCCCCTCCCCGATCTCTTTAACGGGCCAGTGCACCCATTCCCCAGCTGCTGTGAGTGTTGGCAGCTAAGGGTTCTCAGATGCCTGAAATTCCAGAGAATTGCCCTCAGCTGAAGGGAGCAACTTTGGTGACCTTAATCCCCTCATGGCCTGTAGCCAAAGGCTGACTGATACTGAGGTACACAGAGCTGCCCATTGCCTCACGGGGGGCGGCGGGGGTGGGGGGGACTGGGATAACTCCGTGGTGTGTGTGGCCTGTGCTCCAGAGCTCTCCACTGTGGATCTGGCCAAGGTGAGGTTGGGCTGAGCCTTGGATCTTTCACTTTCCCTGTCCTGCTCCACTTCCCCCCTTACAGGTTTTTCCTCACTTAATAAATCCCATCTGTTCCTAAGGACGTGACCTAAGATACCTACAAAATCAAATAGCCAGAAAATAGCTGGATTCAGGTTCTCAAACAAAGTTACTACCCATTGGGGCCTTTATTTGTATCTCAGCTTTGATAATTTGTTTTGGTATTGGCTTTATTTTCGAGCATGTTCTTTCCTGTGGTCTTCCCTGTCAACTCCAGGTGCGTAGCCAGACAGTTCAGCAGCCCCAGTGCAAAGAGTAGTTTTCTGTCCCAGTAGTTCCAACAAAGGTCCCAGGACTCATTCTGATTGAACCGCCATGAGTCACATGCCTTTCCCTAAATCAATCACTACTGATGTTGGTGATGGGGAGGGGTGACCAGTGCTTTGATTGGTTGGGACTGGGCCATGTCCTCCCCACTGGCAAGGTGAGTAGTGGAGTCAGCCCCATGGCAGCCATATGGGCAGAGAGTGGGGAGGGGTGGTTCCCCAGAGAAGATTAGGCTACCCTTGCCAGAGGAAAGGGAACATTTGCTTGAAGGATAAAAATAACACATGTCCCCAATGGATCCTGACAAACTGAAAGATGTTTGTGTGAACCTATTAGGATGGTGAGGCGCACAAAAACCATCATCTGAGGAATGGTGGCAAGAAAAAGGGACTTCGTCTCTATTGTTCTGAGATGGGTAGAGGGTGTGGGAAAGGGCATAATCATCATCTTCAAATATTTAGAATGTTGTCATGATGAAGTGGGATTAGACATGTTCTGTGAAGCTGTATGGGAAACCAGAGATTAGAGAAAGGCAGATCATCCATAAGAAGTACATTAATAAATTATATATACATATGTATGTAACATATACATGTATGTATACATAAAATGTTTACAATTTAAGTAGTCCATAAAAAGAACAGGCCTATCTGGGAGGTGGTGAGCTTGAGCTTGTCATGCCTGGGAAGCTGTGAATGGGCATATCACTCTTCCCATGACTAAAAAAATACACTTGTGCTTCCTTCTTACTTTGGCTTTTTCACAGAGGCTGTGTCTAGGTAGACCCTATCTGGAAAGCCCCACCCCAGTTTTGTCTTAGAGAACCCTGTCCCACCCCAATAATTCCAACAAGCTGTACTTTATCTGAGGCCTACCTCGGGGCACTCTTGTTAGTCATGACATTTAGGATTTGGCCTGGAGTTACAATCATCTTGGCATATGCCTCAACTTCCCCCAGTTTGGCGAACTTGCCCCTAGGGCAGTGACTATCTCATCTTACCCTCTGTGTCTTGCTCACATATTTGTTGAATAAATTAATCAGGACTTTTGTGAGAAAATTCTTGCCTTGGGGTGAAGGTGTGTGACTAAGGGGCCACAAGGATCCTGCCCAGCTCTAAGATTCTGTGACTACCGTGTGGCCCTGAACTTGAAAATGACGTATAGGTGAATAACTGGGAATACCCAGGGCCACCTTGGCTGTAGCAGCTGTTGGAAGGGGTTGAGGAGGCACCCTCCCCTGCTCTTCTTTGTTGAGTTGCACAGATGGGCAGTCCCTGGAGACTTTGGGGGTGAACAGGGAATCACAGTAAGAATTTACCCTTGAATGTAAAACGACTTGCCCCTTTTCAGTCTTTGTGCCTTGGCACTGCTGCTCCCGAAACGTGGAAGAATGCCCTAGCTCCTTCTTCCTCTAGCTACTGTTACTCCTTCCTCCAACCCTGCCTGGTGACACCATCCCCAGGAAGCTTCGGGAAAGCACTTCACCCTCTTTTCCTCCCTGCCAAGTTGGAGTTATTTCTCCTTTTCTGGGTTCCCTCCCATTGCTGGGGGAGGGGGAGCAAACGGTCTGCTTCACCAAGGCACTTACCACCGCGGACCTTGCTTTACCTGTGTTCGTGCCCCTTTAGCCAGCAGTCTTTCTCCTCGTTGACGTTAGGAACCAGGTTCATGTGTGGCCTCTGTGCCTAATTTAGGAGACACGCGCGCGCGCACACACATGCACACACCTTCGCTTCAGGAGTGGGTGCCGGAAAAAGCAGGACATCAGCATTTTAGAATTTTAGAATTGGAAGAGTCGTCGGGAGTCACCTAGTGCAGCCCTCCCTTTTACAGATGCTCTTCCTGGAGGCTCCTGATACACAAGCTTTTGGCTTCATTCAGCCCCTTTTCTTCTCGAAGCCCAAAGCACTTTCGCCGTTGATGATTTCAACATTGCAGGCAGGTAGGGAGGGGTAGGCAGATGTCTGTATCCTCCCTTTTATCGTTGGGGACACTGACTCAGGCGACCGGCCTCGGTGGGGCGGGGGCTGTAACGGGAATTCAGGGCTTCGGGCCAGTGTGAAATTTATTGTCTCTTTTTGGGAAGTGTGAAAGTGAAGTAATCGATTTACGAGCTCCAGGCGATACCCTTCAGCCCTCTAGAAGGATGTCGATGGGGTCGGGAGGATTAATGCAGTAAAAGAGCTCGTGGCATTGACCCATGGGCAACTTCGCGAGGTCCAGCCGGGTCCCCCGCCCCTGTCAGGGTGACCAATGGGCTGAGGCCTCTTTAAGGGCCCCCCCACGCTCCGCCCCCGGCTCTTCGCCGACCTCCTCCCACCTCCTGGCCGCGGCTCCGCCAGTTCCTGACTTCCCTCGACGATGAGGTCACCTCCCAGTTGCCCATTGGCTGCGCTGGGCCGTCAGTCACAGGAAGTCCCGCCTCCGTCCTCACCTCCCTCACACCCCTCCCTTCCTCGCTCTTTCCTAAGCCCGCCGGGCCCGGCCTCCACGAGACCGCTGATTGGCCAGCGCCGCCGTCACTCCTCCAGCGGGCGGCGTGGAAGGCCGAAGGCGGGCGTGGTGGGCGGGTCCGCAGTTTCCGTGGCCAAGAGGAGCCGGCGGCCGCTGTGTCTGTGGTGGCCGTGGCGGCGGCGAGAACAACCGTCCCATTCTCCCCACCTCCTCGGCTCCGCTTGCCCCACGCCCTCCGCTCGCGCCGACTTCTCTGCAGCTCTGAGCGCCCTGGCTGGACGTTGAGGCTCGGGAGGAGACGCGCGCTGTGAAAGCCGAGCGGGTACTGCCGCGGAGCCCGGGCCGGGTGGAGAACGAGGCGGTGAGTGAGAGTCCGGCCGGGGACCCCTCCCCCACCGCGGCGCCGCCTAGCCCGAGCATCCTTTCTCCTCACGACCCCGCAGTGCGCGCCCTCGGGGAGTCGGGCGGGTCCGGCCTCGCGCTCCCCAACCTC